>NW_027442394.1:0-124787 GCF_048569485.1 Anomaloglossus baeobatrachus
GGCACTGGAGCCTGTAACATAGTGAGCTCCTGCAGGGAGAAATAACACCGACAGGAGGCACTGGAGCCTGCAACATAGTGAGCACCTACAGGGAGAAATAACACCGACAGGAGGCACTGGAGCCTGCAACATAGTGAGCACCTGCAGGGAGAAATAACACCGACAGGAGGCACTGGAGCCTGCAACATAGTGAGCACCTGCAGGGAGAAATAACACCGACAGGAGGCACTGGAGCCTGCAACATAGTGAGCACCTACAGGGAGAAATAACACCGACAGGAGGCACTGGAGCCTGCAACATAGTGAGCACCTGCAGGGAGAAATAACACCGACAGGAGGCACTGGAGCCTGCAACATAGTGAGCACCTGCAGGGAGAAATAACACCGACAGTGCGCACTGGAGCCTGCAACATAGTGAGCACCTGCAGGGAGAAATAACACCGACAGGAGGCACTGGAGCCTGCAACATAGTGAGCTCCTGCAGGGAGAAATAACACCGACAGGAGGCACTGGAGCCTGCAACATAGTGAGCACCTACAGGGAGAAATAACACCGACAGGAGGCACTGGAGCCTGCAACATAGTGAGCACCTGCAGGGAGAAATAACACCGACAGGAGGCACTGGAGCCTGCAACATAGTGAGCACCTGCAGGGAGAAATAACACCGACAGGGGGCACTGGAGCCTGCAACATAGTGAGCACCTACAGGGAGAAATAACACCGACAGGAGGCACTGGAGCCTGCAACATAGTGAGCACCTGCAGGGAGAAATAACACCGACAGGAGGCACTGGAGCCTGCAACATAGTGAGCACCTGCAGGGAGAAATAACACCCACAGTGCGCACTGGAGCCTGCAACATAGTGAGCACCTGCAGGGAGAAATAACACCGACAGGAGACACTGGAGCCTGCAACATAGTGAGCTCCTGCAGGGAGAAATAACACCGACAGGGGGCACTGGAGCCTGCAACATAGTGAGCTCCTGCAGGAAGAAATAACACCGACAGGAGGCACTGGAGCCTGCAACATAGTGAGCACCTGCAGGGAGAAATAACACCGACAGGGGGCACTGGAGCCTGCAACATAGTGAGCACCTGCAGGGAGAAATAACACCGACAGGAGGCACTGGAGCCTGTAACATAGTGAGCACCTGCAGGGAGAAATAACACTGACAGCAGGCACTGGAGCCTGCAACATAGTGAGCTCCTGCAGGAAGAAATAACACCGACAGGAGGCACTGGAGCCTGCAACATAGTGAGCACCTGCAGGGAGAAATAACACCGACAGGGGGCACTGGAGCCTGCAACATAGTGAGCACCTACAGGGAGAAATAACACCGACAGGAGGCACTGGAGCCTGCAACATAGTGAGCACCTGCAGGGAGAAATAACACCGACAGGAGGCACTGGAGCCTGTAACATAGTGAGCTCCTGCAGGGAGAAATAACACCGACAGGAGGCACTGGAGCCTGCAACATAGTGAGCACCTACAGGGAGAAATAACACCGACAGGAGGCACTGGAGCCTGCAACATAGTGAGCACCTGCAGGGAGAAATAACACCGACAGGAGGCACTGGAGCCTGTAACATAGTGAGCTCCTGCAGGGAGAAATAACACCGACAGGAGGCACTGGAGCCTGCAACATAGTGAGCACCTACAGGGAGAAATAACACCGACAGGAGGCACTGGAGCCTGCAACATAGTGAGCACCTGCAGGGAGAAATAACACCGACAGGAGGCACTGGAGCCTGCAACATAGTGAGCACCTGCAGGGAGAAATAACACCGACAGGGGGCACTGGAGCCTGCAACATAGTGAGCACCTACAGGGAGAAATAACACCGACAGGAGGCACTGGAGCCTGCAACATAGTAAGCACCTGCAGGGAGAAATAACACCGACAGGAGGCACTGGAGCCTGCAACATAGTGAGCACCTGCAGGGAGAAATAACACCGACAGTGCGCACTGGAGCCTGCAACATAGTGAGCACCTGCAGGGAGAAATAACACCGACAGGAGGCACTGGAGCCTGCAACATAGTGAGCTCCTGCAGGGAGAAATAACACCGACAGGAGGCACTGGAGCCTGCAACATAGTGAGCACCTACAGGGAGAAATAACACCGACAGGAGGCACTGGAGCCTGCAACATAGTGAGGACCTGCAGGGAGAAATAACACCGACAGGAGGCACTGGAGCCTGCAACATAGTGAGCACCTGCAGGGAGAAATAACACCGACAGGGGGCACTGGAGCCTGCAACATAGTGAGCACCTACAGGGAGAAATAACACCGACAGGAGGCACTGGAGCCTGCAACATAGTGAGCACCTGCAGGGAGAAATAACACCGACAGGAGGCACTGGAGCCTGCAACATAGTGAGCACCTGCAGGGAGAAATAACACCGACAGTGCGCACTGGAGCCTGCAACATAGTGAGCACCTGCAGGGAGAAATAACACCGACAGGAGACACTGGAGCCTGCAACATAGTGAGCTCCTGCAGGGAGAAATAACACCGACAGGGGGCACTGGAGCCTGCAACATAGTGAGCTCCTGCAGGAAGAAATAACACCGACAGGGGGCACTGGAGCCTGCAACATAGTGAGCTCCTGCAGGAAGAAATAACACCGACAGGAGGCACTGGAGCCTGCAACATAGTGAGCTCCTGCAGGAAGAAATAACACCGACAGGGGGCACTGGAGCCTGCAACATAGTGAGCTCCTGCAGGGAGAAATAACACCGACAGGAGGAACTGGAGCCTGCAACATAGTGAGCTCCTGCAGGGAGAAATAACACCGACAGGAGGCACTGGAGCCTCCAACATAGTGAGCACCTGCAGGGAGAAATAACACCGACAGGGGGCACTGGAGCCTGCAACATAGTGAGCTCCTGCAGGGAGAAATAACACCGACAGGGGGCACTGGAGCCTGCAACATAGTGAGCTCCTGCAGGGAGAAATAACACCGACAGGGGGCACTGGAGCCTGCAACATAGTGAGCACCTGCAGGGAGAAATAACACCGACAGGGGGCACTGGAGCCTGCAACATAGTGAGCACCTGCAGGGAGAAATAACACCGATAGGGGGCACTGGAGCCTGTAACATAGTGAGCTCCTGCAGGGAGAAATAACACCGACAGGAGGCACTGGAGCCTGCAACATAGTGAGCACCTACAGGGAGAAATAACACCGACAGGAGGCACTGGAGCCTGCAACATAGTGAGCACCTGCAGGGAGAAATAACACCGACAGGAGGCACTGGAGCCTGTAACATAGTGAGCTCCTGCAGGGAGAAATAACACCGACAGGAGGCACTGGAGCCTGCAACATAGTGAGCACCTACAGGGAGAAATAACACCGACAGGAGGCACTGGAGCCTGCAACATAGTGAGTACCTGCAGGGAGAAATAACACCGACAGGAGGCACTGGAGCCTGCAACATAGTGAGCACCTGCAGGGAGAAATAACACCGACAGGGGGCACTGGAGCCTGCAACATAGTGAGCACCTACAGGGAGAAATAACACCGACAGGAGGCACTGGAGCCTGCAACATAGTGAGCACCTGCAGGGAGAAATAACACTGACAGGAGGCACTGGAGCCTGCAACATAGTGAGCACCTGCAGGGAGAAATAACACCGACAGTGCGCACTGGAGCCTGCAACATAGTGAGCACCTGCAGGGAGAAATAACACCGACAGGAGGCACTGGAGCCTGCAACATAGTGAGCTCCTGCAGGGAGAAATAACACCGACAGGAGGCACTGGAGCCTGCAACATAGTGAGCACCTACAGGGAGAAATAACACCGACAGGAGGCACTGGAGCCTGCAACATAGTGAGCACCTGCAGGGAGAAATAACACCGACAGGAGGCACTGGAGCCTGCAACATAGTGAGCACCTGCAGGGAGAAATAACACCGACAGGGGGCACTGGAGCCTGCAACATAGTGAGCACCTACAGGGAGAAATAACACCGACAGGAGGCACTGGAGCCTGCAACATAGTGAGCACCTGCAGGGAGAAATAACACCGACAGGAGGCACTGGAGCCTGCAACATAGTGAGCACCTGCAGGGAGAAATAACACCGACAGGGGGCACTGGAGCCTGCAACATAGTGAGCTCCTGCAGGGAGAAATAACACCGACAGGGGGCACTGGAGCCTGCAACATAGTGAGCTCCTGCAGGAAGAAATAACACCGACAGGGGGCACTGGAGCCTGCAACATAGTGAGCTCCTGCAGGAAGAAATAACACCGACAGGGGGCACTGGAGCCTGCAACATAGTGAGCTCCTGCAGGGAGAAATAACACCGACAGGAGGCACTGGAGCCTGCAACATAGTGAGCTCCTGCAGGAGAAATAACACCGACAGGAGGCACTGGAGCCTGCAACATAGTGAGCTCCTGCAGGGAGAAATAACACCGACAGGGGGCACTGGAGCCTGCAACATAGTGAGCTCCTGCAGGGAGAAATAACACCGACAGGAGGCACTGGAGCCTGCAACATAGTGAGCACCTGCAGGGAGAAATAACACCGACAGGAGGCACTGGAGCCTGCAACATAGTGAGCACCTGCAGGGAGAAATAACACCGACAGGGGGCACTGGAGCCTGCAACATAGTGAGCTCCTGCAGGAGAAATAACACCGACAGGGGGCACTGGAGCCTGCAACATAGTGAGCTCCTGCAGGGAGAAATAACACCGACAGGAGGCACTGGAGCCTGCAACATAGTGAGCACCTGCAGGGAGAAATAACACCGACAGGGGGCACTGGAGCCTGCAACATAGTGAGCTCCTGCAGGGAGAAATAACACCGACAGGGGGCACTGGAGCCTGTAACATAGTGAGCACCTGCAGGGAGAAATAACACCGACAGGAGGCACTGGAGCCTGCAACATAGTGAGCACCTGCAGGAAGAAATAACACCGACAGGGGGCACTGGAGCCTGCAACATAGTGAGCTCCTGCAGGGAGAAATAACACCGACAGGGGGCACTGGAGCCTGTAACATAGTGAGCACCTACAGGGAGAAATAACACCGACAGGGGCACTGGAGCCTGCAACATAGTGAGCTCCTGCAGGGAGAAATAACACCGACAGGGGGCACTGGAGCCTGTAACATAGTGAGCACCTGCAGGGAGAAATAACACCGACAGGAGGCACTGGAGCCTGCAACATAGTGAGCTCCTGCAGGAAGAAATAACACCGACAGGGGGCACTGGAGCCTGCAACATAGTGAGCTCCTGCAGGGAGAAATAACACCGACAGGAGGCACTGGAGCCTGCAACATAGTGAGCTCCTGCAGGGAGAAATAACACCGACAGGGGGCACTGGAGCCTGCAACATAGTGAGCACCTGCAGGGAGAAATAACACCGACAGGAGGCACTGGAGCCTGCAACATAGTGAGCACCTGCAGGAAGAAATAACACCGACAGGGGGCACTGGAGCCTGCAACATAGTGAGCTCCTGCAGGAGAAATAACACCGACAGGGGGCACTGGAGCCTGTAACATAGTGAGCACCTACAGGGAGAAATAACACCGACAGGGGGCACTGGAGCCTGCAACATAGTGAGCACCTGCAGGGAGAAATAACACCGACAGGGGGCACTGGAGCCTGTAACATAGTGAGCACCTGCAGGGAGAAATAACACCGACAGGAGGCACTGGAGCCTGCAACATAGTGAGCTCCTGCAGGAGAAATAACACCGACAGGGGGCACTGGAGCCTGCAACATAGTGAGCACCTGCAGGGAGAAATAACACCGACAGGAGGCACTGGAGCCTGCAACATAGTGAGCACCTGCAGGGAGAAATAACACCGACAGGGGGCACTGGAGCCTGCAACATAGTGAGCACCTGCAGGGAGAAATAACACCGACAGGAGGCACTGGAGCCTGCAACATAGTGAGCACCTGCAGGGAGAAATAACACCGACAGGAGGCACTGGAGCCTGCAACATAGTGAGCACCTGCAGGGAGAAATAACACCGACAGGAGGCACTGGAGCCTGCAACATAGTGAGCACCTGCAGGGAGAAATAACACCGACAGGGGGCACTGGAGCCTGCAACATAGTGAGCACCTGCAGGGAGAAATAACACCGACAGGAGGCACTGGAGCCTGCAACATAGTGAGCACCTGCAGGGAGAAATAACACCGACAGGGGGCACTGGAGCCTGCAACATAGTGAGCACCTGCAGGGAGAAATAACACCGACAGGGGGCACTGGAGCCTGCAACATAGTGAGCACCTGCAGGGAGAAATAACACCGACAGGGGGCACTGGAGCCTGCAACATAGTGAGCACCTGCAGGGAGAAATAACACCGACAGGAGGCACTGGAGCCTGCAACATAGTGAGCACCTGCAGGGAGAAATAACACCGACAGGGGGCACTGGAGCCTGCAACATAGTGAGCTCCTGCAGGGAGAAATAACACCGACAGGAGGCACTGGAGCCTGCAACATAGTGAGCACCTGCAGGGAGAAATAACACCGACAGGGGCACTGGAGCCTGCAACATAGTGAGCACCTGCAGGGAGAAATAACACCGACAGGAGGCACTGGAGCCTGCAACATAGTGAGCACCTGCAGGGAGAAATAACACCGACAGGAGGCACTGGAGCCTGCAACATAGTGAGCACCTGCAGGGAGAAATAACACCGACAGGAGGCACTGGAGCCTGCAACATAGTGAGCACCTGCAGGGAGAAATAACACCGACAGGAGGCACTGGAGCCTGCAACATAGTGAGCACCTACAGGGAGAAATAACACCGACAGGAGGCACTGGAGCCTGCAACATAGTGAGCACCTGCAGGGAGAAATAACACCGACAGGAGGCACTGGAGCCTGCAACATAGTGAGCACCTGCAGGGAGAAATAACACCGACAGGAGGCACTGGAGCCTGCAACATAGTGAGCTCCTGCAGGGAGAAATAACACCGACAGGAGGCACTGGAGCCTGCAACATAGTGAGCACCTACAGGGAGAAATAACACCGACAGGAGGCACTGGAGCCTGCAACATAGTGAGCACCTGCAGGGAGAAATAACACCGACAGGAGGCACTGGAGCCTGCAACATAGTGAGCACCTGCAGGGAGAAATAACACCGACAGGGGCACTGGAGCCTGCAACATAGTGAGCACCTACAGGGAGAAATAACACCGACAGGAGGCACTGGAGCCTGCAACATAGTGAGCACCTGCAGGGAGAAATAACACCGACAGGAGGCACTGGAGCCTGCAACATAGTGAGCACCTGCAGGGAGAAATAACACCGACAGTGGCACTGGAGCCTGCAACATAGTGAGCACCTGCAGGGAGAAATAACACCGACAGGAGGCACTGGAGCCTGCAACATAGTGAGCACCTGCAGGGAGAAATAACACCGACAGGAGGCACTGGAGCCTGCAACATAGTGAGCACCTACAGGGAGAAATAACACCGACAGGAGGCACTGGAGCCTGCAACATAGTGAGCACCTGCAGGGAGAAATAACACCGACAGGAGGCACTGGAGCCTGCAACATAGTGAGCACCTGCAGGGAGAAATAACACCGACAGGGGGCACTGGAGCCTGCAACATAGTGAGCACCTGCAGGGAGAAATAACACCGACAGGAGGCACTGGAGCCTGCAACATAGTGAGCACCTGCAGGGAGAAATAACACCGACAGGAGGCACTGGAGCCTGCAACATAGTGAGCACCTGCAGGGAGAAATAACACCGACAGGGGGCACTGGAGCCTGCAACATAGTGAGCACCTGCAGGGAGAAATAACACCGACAGGAGGCACTGGAGCCTGCAACATAGTGAGCACCTGCAGGGAGAAATAACACCGACAGGGGGCACTGGAGCCTGCAACATAGTGAGCACCTGCAGGGAGAAATAACACCGACAGGAGGCACTGGAGCCTGCAACATAGTGAGCACCTGCAGGGAGAAATAACACCGACAGGGGGCACTGGAGCCTGCAACATAGTGAGCACCTACAGGGAGAAATAACACCGACAGGAGGCACTGGAGCCTGCAACATAGTGAGCACCTGCAGGGAGAAATAACACCGACAGGGAGGCACTGGAGCCTGCAACATAGTGAGCACCTGCAGGGAGAAATAACACCGACAGGAGGCACTGGAGCCTGTAACATAGTGAGCTCCTGCAGGGAGAAATAACACCGACAGGAGGCACTGGAGCCTGCAACATAGTGAGCACCTACAGGGAGAAATAACACCGACAGGAGGCACTGGAGCCTGCAACATAGTGAGCACCTGCAGGGAGAAATAACACCGACAGGAGGCACTGGAGCCTGTAACATAGTGAGCTCCTGCAGGGAGAAATAACACCGACAGGAGGCACTGGAGCCTGCAACATAGTGAGCACCTACAGGGAGAAATAACACCGACAGGAGGCACTGGAGCCTGCAACATAGTGAGCACCTGCAGGGAGAAATAACACCGACAGGAGGCACTGGAGCCTGCAACATAGTGAGCACCTGCAGGGAGAAATAACACCGACAGGAGGCACTGGAGCCTGTAACATAGTGAGCTCCTGCAGGGAGAAATAACACCGACAGGAGGCACTGGAGCCTGCAACATAGTGAGCACCTACAGGGAGAAATAACACCGACAGGAGGCACTGGAGCCTGCAACATAGTGAGCACCTGCAGGGAGAAATAACACCGACAGGAGGCACTGGAGCCTGCAACATAGTGAGCACCTGCAGGGAGAAATAACACCGACAGGAGGCACTGGAGCCTGCAACATAGTGAGCACCTGCAGGGAGAAATAACACCGACAGGAGGCACTGGAGCCTGCAACATAGTGAGCACCTGCAGGGAGAAATAACACCGACAGGGGGCACTGGAGCCTGCAACATAGTGAGCACCTACAGGGAGAAATAACACCGACAGGAGGCACTGGAGCCTGCAACATAGTGAGCACCTGCAGGGAGAAATAACACCGACAGGAGGCACTGGAGCCTGCAACATAGTGAGCACCTGCAGGGAGAAATAACACCAACAGTGCGCACTGGAGCCTGCAACATAGTGAGCACCTGCAGGGAGAAATAACACCGACAGGAGGCACTGGAGCCTGCAACATAGTGAGCTCCTGCAGGGAGAAATAACACCGGCAGGAGGCACTGGAGCCTGCAACATAGTGAGCACCTACAGGGAGAAATAACACCGACAGGAGGCACTGGAGCCTGCAACATAGTGAGCACCTGCAGGGAGAAATAACACCGACAGGAGGCACTGGAGCCTGCAACATAGTGAGCACCTGCAGGGAGAAATAACACCGACAGGGGGCACTGGAGCCTGCAACATAGTGAGCACCTACAGGGAGAAATAACACCGACAGGAGGCACTGGAGCCTGCAACATAGTGAGCACCTGCAGGGAGAAATAACACCGACAGGAGGCACTGGAGCCTGCAACATAGTGAGCACCTGCAGGGAGAAATAACACCGACAGGGGGCACTGGAGCCTGCAACATAGTGAGCACCTGCAGGGAGAAATAACACCGACAGGAGGCACTGGAGCCTGCAACATAGTGAGCACCTGCAGGGAGAAATAACACCGACAGGGGGCACTGGAGCCTGCAACATAGTGAGCACCTGCAGGGAGAAATAACACCGACAGGAGGCACTGGAGCCTGCAACATAGTGAGCACCTGCAGGGAGAAATAACACCGACAGGGGGCACTGGAGCCTGCAACATAGTGAGCACCTACAGGGAGAAATAACACCGACAGGGGGCACTGGAGCCTGCAACATAGTGAGCACCTGCAGGGAGAAATAACACCGACAGGAGGCACTGGAGCCTGTAACATAGTGAGCTCCTGCAGGGAGAAATAACACCGACAGGAGGCACTGGAGCCTGCAACATAGTGAGCACCTACAGGGAGAAATAACACCGACAGGAGGCACTGGAGCCTGCAACATAGTGAGCACCTGCAGGGAGAAATAACACCGACAGGAGGCACTGGAGCCTGTAACATAGTGAGCACCTACAGGGAGAAATAACACCGACAGGAGGCACTGGAGCCTGCAACATAGTGAGCACCTGCAGGGAGAAATAACACCGACAGGAGGCACTGGAGCCTGCAACATAGTGAGCACCTGCAGGGAGAAATAACACCGACAGGGGGCACTGGAGCCTGCAACATAGTGAGCACCTACAGGGAGAAATAACACCGACAGGAGGCACTGGAGCCTGCAACATAGTGAGCACCTGCAGGGAGAAATAACACCGACAGGAGGCACTGGAGCCTGCAACATAGTGAGCACCTGCAGGGAGAAATAACACCAACAGTGCGCACTGGAGCCTGCAACATAGTGAGCACCTGCAGGGAGAAATAACACCGACAGGAGGCACTGGAGCCTGCAACATAGTGAGCTCCTGCAGGGAGAAATAACACCGGCAGGAGGCACTGGAGCCTGCAACATAGTGAGCACCTACAGGGAGAAATAACACCGACAGGAGGCACTGGAGCCTGCAACATAGTGAGCACCTGCAGGGAGAAATAACACCGACAGGAGGCACTGGAGCCTGCAACATAGTGAGCACCTGCAGGGAGAAATAACACCGACAGGGGGCACTGGAGCCTGCAACATAGTGAGCACCTACAGGGAGAAATAACACCGACAGGAGGCACTGGAGCCTGCAACATAGTGAGCACCTGCAGGGAGAAATAACACCGACAGGAGGCACTGGAGCCTGCAACATAGTGAGCACCTGCAGGGAGAAATAACACCGACAGTGCGCACTGGAGCCTGCAACATAGTGAGCACCTGCAGGGAGAAATAACACCGACAGGAGACACTGGAGCCTGCAACATAGTGAGCTCCTGCAGGGAGAAATAACACCGACAGGGGGCACTGGAGCCTGCAACATAGTGAGCTCCTGCAGGAAGAAATAACACCGACAGGGGGCACTGGAGCCTGCAACATAGTGAGCTCCTGCAGGAAGAAATAACACCGACAGGAGGCACTGGAGCCTGCAACATAGTGAGCTCCTGCAGGAAGAAATAACACCGACAGGGGGCACTGGAGCCTGCAACATAGTGAGCTCCTGCAGGGAGAAATAACACCGACAGGAGGAACTGGAGCCTGCAACATAGTGAGCTCCTGCAGGGAGAAATAACACCGACAGGAGGCACTGGAGCCTCCAACATAGTGAGCACCTGCAGGGAGAAATAACACCGACAGGAGGAACTGGAGCCTGCAACATAGTGAGCTCCTGCAGGGAGAAATAACACCGACAGGGGGCACTGGAGCCTGCAACATAGTGAGCTCCTGCAGGGAGAAATAACACCGACAGGAGGCACTGGAGCCTGCAACATAGTGAGCACCTGCAGGGAGAAATAACACCGACAGGGGGCACTGGAGCCTGCAACATAGTGAGCTCCTGCAGGGAGAAATAACACCGACAGGGGGCACTGGAGCCTGCAACATAGTGAGCTCCTGCAGGAAGAAATAACACCGACAGGGGGCACTGGAGCCTGCAACATAGTGAGCTCCTGCAGGAAGAAATAACACTGACAGGGGGCACTGGAGCCTACAACATAGTGAGCTCCTGCAGGGAGAAATAACACCGACAGGGGGCACTGGAGCCTGCAACATAGTGAGCTCCTGCAGGAAGAAATAACACCGACAGGGGGCACTGGAGCCTGCAACATAGTGAGCTCCTGCAGGAAGAAATAACACCGACAGGGGGCACTGGAGCCTGCAACATAGTGAGCTCCTGCAGGGAGAAATAACACCGACAGGAGGAACTGGAGCCTGCAACATAGTGAGCTCCTGCAGGGAGAAATAACACCGACAGGAGGAACTGGAGCCTGCAACATAGTGAGCACCTGCAGGGAGAAATAACACCGACAGGAGGAACTGGAGCCTGCAACATAGTGAGCTCCTGCAGGGAGAAATAACACCGACAGGGGGCACTGGAGCCTGCAACATAGTGAGCTCCTGCAGGGAGAAATAACACCGACAGGAGGCACTGGAGCCTGCAACATAGTGAGCACCTGCAGGGAGAAATAACACCGACAGGGGGCACTGGAGCCTGCAACATAGTGAGCACCTGCAGGGAGAAATAACACCGACAGGAGGCACTGGAGCCTGCAACATAGTGAGCACCTGCAGGGAGAAATAACACCGACAGGGGGCACTGGAGCCTGCAACATAGTGAGCTCCTGCAGGGAGAAATAACACCGACAGGGGGCACTGGAGCCTGCAACATAGTGAGCTCCTGCAGGAAGAAATAACACCGACAGGGGGCACTGGAGCCTGCAACATAGTGAGCTCCTGCAGGAAGAAATAACACCGACAGGGGGCACTGGAGCCTGCAACATAGTGAGCTCCTGCAGGGAGAAATAACACCGACAGGAGGAACTGGAGCCTGCAACATAGTGAGCTCCTGCAGGGAGAAATAACACCGACAGGAGGAACTGGAGCCTGCAACATAGTGAGCTCCTGCAGGGAGAAATAACACCGACAGGGGGCACTGGAGCCTGCAACATAGTGAGCTCCTGCAGGGAGAAATAACACCGACAGGAGGCACTGGAGCCTGCAACATAGTGAGCACCTGCAGGGAGAAATAACACCGACAGGGGGCACTGGAGCCTGCAACATAGTGAGCACCTGCAGGGAGAAATAACACCGACAGGAGGCACTGGAGCCTGCAACATAGTGAGCACCTGCAGGGAGAAATAACACCGACAGGGGGCACTGGAGCCTGCAACATAGTGAGCACCTACAGGGAGAAATAACACTGACAGGGGGCACTGGATCCTGCAACATAGTGAGCACCTGAAAGGAGAAATAACACCGACAGGGGGCACTGGAGCCTACAACATAGTGAGCACCTGCAGGGAGAAATAACACCGACAGGGGGCACTGGAGCCTGCAACATAGTGAGCACCTGCAGGGAGAAATAACACCGACAGGAGGCACTGGAGCCTGCAAAATAGTGAGCACCTGCAGGGAGAAATAACACCGACAGGGGGCACTGGAGCCTACAACATAGTGAGCACCTACAGGGAGAAATAACACTGACAGGGGGCACTGGATCCTGCAACATAGTGAGCACCTGAAAGGAGAAATAACACCGACAGGGGGCACTGGAGCCTACAACATAGTGAGCACCTGCAGGGAGAAATAACACCGACAGGAGGCACTGGAGCCTGCAACATAGTGAGCACCTGCAGGGAGAAATAACACCGACAGGGGGCACTGGAGCCTGCAACATAGTGAGCACCTGCAGGGAGAAATAACACCGACAGGGGGCACTGGAGCCTGCAACATAGTGAGCACCTGTAGGGAGAAATAACACCGACAGGGGGCACTGGAGCCTGCAACATAGTGAGCTCCTGCAGGAAGAAATAACACCGACAGGGGACACTGGAGCCTGCAACATAGTGAGCTCCTGCAGGGAGAAATAACACTGACAGCAGGCACTGGAGCCTGCAACATAGTGAGCTCCTGCAGGGAGAAATAACACCGACAGGAGGCACTGGAGCCTGCAACATAGTGAGCACCTGCAGGGAGAAATAACACCGACAGTGGGCACTGGAGCCTGCAACATAGTGAGCACCTGCAGGGAGAAATAACACCGACAGGAGGCACTGGAGCCTGCAACATAGTGAGCACCTGCAGGGAGAAATAACACCGACAGGAGGCACTGGAGCCTGCAACATAGTGAGCACCTACAGGGAGAAATAACACCGACAGTGGGCACTGGAGCCTGCAACATAGTGAGCACCTGCAGGGAGAAATAACACCGACAGTGGGCACTGGAGCCTGCAACATAGTGAGCTCCTGCAGGGAGAAATAACACCGACAGGGGGCACTGGAGCCTGCAACATAGTGAGCTCCTGCAGGGAGAAATAACACCGACAGGGGGCACTGGAGCCTGCAACATAGTGAGCTCCTGCAGGGAGAAATAACACCGACAGGGGACACTGGAGCCTGCAACATAGTGAGCTCCTGCAGGGAGAAATAACACCGACAGGAGGCACTGGAGCCTGCAACATAGTGAGCACCTGAAAGGAGAAATAACACCGACAGGGGGCACTGGAGCCTGCAACATAGTGAGCTCCTGCAGGGAGAAATAACACCGACAGGAGGCACTGGAGCCTGCAACATAGTGAGCACCTGCAGGGAGAAATAACACCGACAGTGGGCACTGGAGCCTGCAACATAGTGAGCACCTGCAGGGAGAAATAACACCGACAGGAGGCACTGGAGCCTGCAACATAGTGAGCACCTACAGGGAGAAATAACACCGACAGTGGGCACTGGAGCCTGCAGCATAGTGAGCTCCTGCAGGGAGAAATAACACCGACAGGAGGCACTGGAGCCTGCAACATAGTGAGCACCTGCAGGGAGAAATAACACCGACAGGGGGCACTGGAGCCTACAACATAGTGAGCACCTACAGGGAGAAATAACACTGACAGGGGGCACTGGAGCCTACAACATAGTGAGCACCTGAAAGGAGAAATAACACCGACAGGGGGCACTGGAGCCTACAACATAGTGAGCACCTGCAGGGAGAAATAACACCGACAGGGGGCACTGGAGCCTGCAACATAGTGAGCACCTGAAAGGAGAAATAACACCGACAGGAGGCACTGGAGCCTGCAACATAGTGAGCACCTGAAAGGAGAAATAACACCGACAGGGGGCACTGGAGCCTGCAACATAGTGAGCTCCTGCAGGGAGAAATAACACCGACAGTGGGCACTGGAGCCTACAACATAGTGAGCACCTACAGGGAGAAATAACACCGACAGGGGGCACTGGAGCCTGCAACATAGTGAGTACCTGCAGGGAGAAATAACACCGACAGGGGGCACTGGAGCCTGCAACATAGTGAGCACCTGAAAGGAGAAATAACACCGACAGGGGGCACTGGAGCCTGCAACATAGTGAGCACCTGCAGGGAGAAATAACACCGACAGGAGGCACTGGAGCCTGCAACATAGTGAGCACCTGCAGGGAGAAATAACACCGACAGTGGGCACTGGAGCCTGCAACATAGTGAGCTCCTGCAGGGAGAAATAACACCGACAGGGGGCACTGGAGCCTGCAACATAGTGAGCTCCTGCAGGGAGAAATAACACCGACAGGGGGAACTGGAGCCTACAACATAGTGAGCACCTGCAGGGAGAAATAACACCGACAGGAGGAACTGGAGCCTGCAACATAGTGAGCTCCTGCAGGGAGAAATAACACCGACAGGGGGCACTGGAGCCTGCAACATAGTGAGCACCTGCAGGGAGAAATAACACCGACAGGAGGCACTGGAGAGGCAGGGCTCCCTTGCATTGATATAACACCAAGAAGCAGAAATTGTGGAGTTCTGGAAATCCCAGGATGGATTGACATGTAATTGATATATAGATTTCCAAAACATCTTTGTTTATTTTGTATCGAGCGCCATGTGCAGATATAGAATTGCAACGTGCTATACTGTGCCCATGCCCAGGCATAAGAGCGGGCATTGCTGCATTTTCCACGCATACTCCACACTCAGTAAGGCTATGTGTGCACGCTGCGTTTTTTTGACGCTGCGTTTTTGGCCGCTAAAAATGCACAAAAACGCACCTGCGTCAAAAAAACGCATCATCAAATACCGCGATTTGGTGCGTTTTTGGCTGCATTTTGCTGCGTTTTTGATCTCTGCGTTTTGCTGCGTTTTTCCAATGCATTGCATGGGCGGAAAACGCAGAAAAACGCAGGAAAGAATTGACATGTCCATTTTTTTTTTCAAGCTCAAAAACGCAGCTTAAAAAAACAGTTGTGTGCGGACAGCAAAAATGAAAACTCATAGACTTTGCTGGGGAAGCAAAGTCCTGCAGTTTTGAGGCCAAAAACGCACCCGAAAAACGCGCAAAAACGCCGCGAAAAACGCACTGTGCGCACATAGCCTTTCTCAAGATGCTTTGTAAATTTCCATCATTTGCATGTCCCTAGCGTCTTTATATCTAATCTGCAGCATCATCCATCTTCCCTTCTTGGTGTTGTAGTATAATATAGGAATATGGTGCTCATCATCTTTACAAATGTCTGGAGCCAAGAAATCAAAAAAGTCCGTGGAGCCTCTGTTAGGAGTCTCAACACAGAAACCAGCCAGATATCCCTCCGGGAAGGGGCCAGCCAAGAGGTGACTCTTTTTAGGAGACGACCATAACCACCATATTAAGTGGCCCTTTTAGTCAATATCCAACTTTTTGAAAAGTTTAAAGATATGACAAGGGAAATACCAAGGCCAGGTATCCATCCACAGACAGCTGTTTCGCGGTATTGCCCCTCATCAGTGTGGAGTAGGATTCTGGTGTCGTGGAAACCCCTTTCTTGGGAGAGCTAATTTAGGGTGAGATGCAAGGGATCTCCAGATCTGCCAATGTTGGTCCAATTAATAGCGATGCATCGGAGACAAACACAAGGACACACAGTCAATGTCCGTGTACCAGGCTTTGTCTGAAACTCAGATGCCCAAACAGTAGTTTATTAACACCACAAAAGATAAGGGGACGGCTTAGTACATGACCAAAAATGGAATGAAAGTTGGAAATAACAAAATCGTAATTTATGGATCCTGCTGAATTCCTTAAAACCAGATCTGTCCAGTTTTCTGGACCTTCAGTAACAAAGAAACTTTAGACAAAGGCCTCTTTAAAGCGACTACACCCAGTGCTATTGCTTTTATGAATAACACTTATAAAGCTAATACAAAAATACAAAATTATTAAACATATATAAATTGCTTAAATGATAATCAAAACTTAATATAAAATATTAACCATAACACTGGCTGGGTGGGAGAAATGCCTAGTAGACCAGCAAGACAAAACAATCACTGATCTCGGGGAGACCAGCCAGAGAAAACACTGCCAGCAGCCAGCGAGGGCGCTCAAGACAGTGAAATCCTAGGTACATTGCCCCCTGGGAAATATGCAAATCAAAAAAGTCCGTGGAGCCTCTGTTAGGAGTCTCAACACAGAAACCAGCCAGATATCCCTCCGGGAAGGGCCCAGCCAAGAGGTGACTCTTTTTAGGAGACCACCATAACCACCATATTAAGTGGCCCTTTTAGTCAATATCCGACTTTTTGACAAGTTTAAAGATATGACAGGGAAATACCAAAGCCAGGTATCCATCCACAGACAGCTGTTTCAGGGTATTGCCCCTCATCAGTGTGGAGTAGGATTCTGGCTGGGTGGGAGCAATGCCTAGTAGACCAACAAAATCCTACTCCACACTGCTGAGGGGCAATACCCCGAAACAGCTGTCTGTGGATGGATACCTGGCCTTGGTATTTCCCTTGTCATATCTTTAAACTTGTCAAAAAGTTGGATATTGACTAAAAGGGCAACTTGTTATGGTGGTCTCCTAAAAAGAGTCACCTCTTGGCTGGGCCCTTCCCGGAGGGATATCTGGCTGGTTTCTGTGTTGAGACTCCTAACAGAGGCTCCACGGACTTTTTTGATTTGCATATTTCCCAGGGGGCAATGTACCTAGGATTTCACTGTCTTGAGCGCCCTCGCTGGCTGCTGGCAGTGTTTTCTCTGCCTGGTCTCTCCGAAATCAGTGATTGTTTTGTTTTGGAGCCAAGAAATGAAATTGCATGTACCCAATGTGTGTCATAAAAGAGATTAAAATAGATTTTATCTCAATGTGTTTTGTGGTTGTACAATAAAAATCTATGTAGCTGTAACCTTGTGACTGCTCTTGTGAACTACAGAACATTATAGGAATATTCTAGCTAACAATGACGAGCGGGGTGATCAGCTCTACGATTACAATTTTCAGCCATGGCAAGATATAGCATCAGATGCTGAACATTTAGAGCCCCATGTAAATTGGGCTAATGCCTCCCAACTGTGCCCCAACAGATGAGGTTAGAGGAGTGCAGGATCCAGACTGTGATTTGAGACTGACGATCCTGTGGTACTCATCGAATAAGCCACCTCCAGAGTTTGCCATCGGCTCTCATAGAGAGCAATGGCGCACTCCTGTCTATTATTTATGGGGCCCCTTACCAAATTCTAAAAATATTTTTTTATTGTTACAAAGGTTTAATAAAGACCTAGGTCCATCTAGTTCAACCTTCCTCCACCAGTTCTACATTTGTCACTAAGGGTGGCTTTACATGCTGCGATATCCGGCCCGATATCGCTGGCATGAGACCCGCCCCCATCGTTTGTGCGCGACGGGCATATCGCTGCCCGTCGCGCACAAAATCGTGCACCCCCGTCACACGTACTTACCTGCCCTTCGACGTCGCTGTGACCGGCGAACCGCCTCCTTTCTAAGGGGGCGGTCCATTCGGCGTCACAGCGACGTCATTAAGTGGCCGCCCAATGAAAGCGGAGGGGCGGAGATGAGCGGGACGTAACATCCCGCCCACCTCCTTCCTTCCGCATTGTGGCCGGAGGCAGGTAAGGAGATGATCCTCGTTCCTGCGGCGTCACACGTAGCGATGCGTGCTGCAGCAGGGACAGCAGCGATAACTGGCAGCGGACCCCTATGTCAGCAAGGAGCGATTTTGGACGTTTTTGCAACGATCCAAAATCGCTCCTAGAAGTCACACGCTACTACATCGCTACAGCGGCCGGATGTGCGTCACAAAATCCGTGACCCCAACGAGATCGCTGTAGCGAAATCGTAGCTTGTAAAGCCCGCTTAAGTCATTTACAAGAGACAATGTTGTGTGTACTGAGGAAATCATCCAGCCCTGATATAAAAGCTGTTATAGAATCTGCCATTACTACCTCTTGTGGTAGGGCATTCCACAGTCTGACTGCTCTAACTGTAAAGAACCCTTTCCTATTTAGCTGCCGGAATCGCTTTTCTTTCACTCGCAGTGAATGCCCCTTGTTCTTAGAATTGTTTTTGGAAGGAATAAGTCATGTGCCATTGTTCCAATCTAAATTGATGATGCACAAATATCTATTGTTTTCGGAGAATACCATTTTACATATAGGTGGCAGTTTAATTGGAAACATGGCTGCAGGGAGAAAAGAGAAAATGATGTTATAGTTTGTCTGTAGAGGTCCATCTCCATTCTTCTGGTGTGAGCCCACCTAAAGTGCTGGCCAAAAGTATTGGCACCCCTGCAATTCTGTCAGATAATACTCAGTTTCTTCTTGAAAATGATTACAATCACAAATTCTTTGGTATTATCTTTTAATTTGTCTTCAATGAAAGAAAAAAAAAATGTCATAAAGCCAAATTGGATATAATTCCACTCCAAACATAAAAAAGGGGGTGGACAAAAGTATTGGCATTGTTTGAATAATCCTGTGATGCTTCTGTAATTTGTGTAATTAACAGCCCCTGTAACTTACCTGCGGCACCTAACAGGTGTTGGCAATAACTAAATCACACTTGCAGCCAGTTGACATGGATTAAAGTTGACTCAACCTCTGTTCCTGTGTCCTTGTGTGTACCACATGGAGCATGGAGAAAAGAAAGAAGACCAAAGAACTGTCTGAGGACTTGAGAATCCAAATTGTGAGGAAGCATGAGCAATCTCAAGGCTACAAGTCCATCTCCAAAGACCTGAAAGTTCCTGTGTCTACGGTGCGCAATGTCATCAAGAAGTTTAAAGCCCATGGCACTGTGGCTAACCTTCCTAGATGTGGAAGGAAAAGAAAAATTGACGAGAGATTTCAACGCAAGATTGTGCGCATGGTGGATAAAGAACCTTGACTAACATCCAAACAAGTTCAAGCTGTCCTGCAGTCCGAGGGTACAACAGTGTCAACCCATACTATACGTCAGCGTCTGAATGAAAAGGGACTGTATGGTAGGATACCCAGGAAGACCCCACTTCTTACCCCGAGACATAAAAAAGCCAGGCTGGAGTTTTCCAAAACTTACCTGAGAAAGCCTAAAACGTTTTGGAAGAATGTTCTCTGGTCAGATGAGACAAAAGTAGAGCTTTTTGGGAAATTACATCAACATAGAGTTTACAGGAAAAAAAAAAGGAGGCATTCAAAGAAAAGAACACGGTCCCTACAGTCAAACATGGCGGAGGTTCCCTGATGTTTTGGGGTTGCTTTGCTGCCTCTGGCACTGGACTGCTTGACCGTGTGCATGGCATTATTAAGTCTGAAGACTACCGACAAATTTTGCAGCATAATGTAGGGTCCAGTGTGAGAAAGCTGGGTCTCCCTCAGAGGTCATGGGTCTTCCAGCAGGACAATAACCCAAAACACACTTCAAAAAGCACTAGAAAATGGTTTGATAGGAAGCACAGGAGACTACTAAGGTGGCCAGCAATGAGTCCAGACCTGAATCCCATAGAACACCTATGGAGAGATCTCAAAATGGCAGTTTGGAGAAGGCACCCTTCAAATCTCAGGGACCTGGAGCAGTTTGCCAAAGAAGAATGGTCTAAAATTCCAGCAGAGCATTGTAAGAAACTCATTGATGGTTACCGGAAGCTGTTATTCGCAGTTATTTTGGCTAAAGGTTGTGCAACCAAGTATTAGGCTAAGGGTGCCAATACTTTTGTCTGGCCCATTTTTGGAGTTTTTTGTGAAATGATCAATGATTTGATTTTTGTTTCATTCTCTTTTGTGTTTTTTCATTGCAAGCAAAATAAATGAAGATAAGAATACAAAAAAAATTTGTGATTGCAATCATTTTCAAGAAGAAACTGAGTATGATCTCACAGATATCCAGGGGTGCCAATACTTTTGGCCAGCACTGTATAGTCACTCCCCATAGAGTGATGACCATCTCTGCATACACATACACAGCAGAGCAGGCGGTCACTGTGCAGAGGAGTGATTGCAGCCATACTCAGTGTACAGCACAATGACCACTCACAGCCCCCGGCACTACCCAAAAGAATGAAAATGAGCAGCTGCAGGCAGAATGTAGCTTCATTTTCTCTTTTTTCCTTGCAGCTGCACTTCCAATTAGGCTGGTTTCAGACGTCCGTGTTTAATCAGGTACAAGTCACACGCATGGTTATGGTCATACCTATGGCACACATGTGACATCCGTGTTTGCATACATGCGACAGGTACCGGAGAAAACACGGGTCTATGAAATTAAAAGATTTTCCATATTCACCTGCTGTCTCTGGCTCTGCTGCCTCCCGCTCATTATATTCATTGATAATTCACCGCACTCAGGACCTTGAAGCCGGAGCAGCGCTGGGGACAGGTGAGTATTCTGCAAGCAGTGACATCCAGGAGGTCATTGGAGTTCCCAATGAACTCTGATGACATCCTGATGATCCCTGCGCTACAGCTTCACGGGTTCATCAGAGTTCATTGGGAACTGTGATGAGTCCCCGATGCTGTCCCCATGATACTCCGGCCTCCAGGTTCTCACCACACACACACACATATGTATACACACATGGATACATCGAGCACATACACACATAGCGCACATGCATGTATACACACACAGTGTGTAACCACTTCCAGATTTTCATTAATTAAACTTGTCTTGCAGACTCAAAAAAACGTTTATATAGACCAAGAAGAAAAAAACGAGTCTCAAATGCAATTACATATTTTTTTGCAAAATTTATCAAAAAAGTTTTTATTATTATTAGAATAGAAGGAATATTTTACAAACATTAATAGCACAAGTACGGTCTCAAGCAAAAGGTCATGACCCGGGAATAACAGGTTCACACACCATGCTGCAGAAAAAACGTGCAAATTATGGGAAAATCATAAATCTCATGCCATTTTCAGCATAAGCCGGGCTTTCAACTATATACATTTTAAGTCTAGGGCTATTTAAACATTAGATGTGCAGAAAATAAATATTGACCAGTGTGTCTGATTTTTCTAAATCTCTCTTGCACATGCAAGGGTTAATCCACCATTTTATTCTAGTTTATTCAGTCTGTTCTGTGGATATATATATGCACAAACATGTGTTAACAATCAGCAAGCTGTCTCCTACACACACACAAGGGTTAATCCACCATTTTGTTTTGCTTTCCTCAGACTAGTCTGTAGGGGAATATGCACCTGTGTGTTTGGCAGACAGCAATAGTATCCTCTGTAAATTAGTAGTTTTAATCCATACTGCTTACTGCCATTTACATCTGAATGGAAAGTAAGGGGTTACTCTTGCTTGCCTGTCATCATTCACAGGGAAAACTCTTATACAGAGATCTCACACATGTGAGTGCTCCACTATAAGGCTATGTGCGCACGTTGCGTAAATACATGCAGTTACGCTGCGCTTTGTAGCGCAGCGTAACTGCATGCGTCCTGCGTCCCCTGCACAGTCTATGGAGATTGTGCAGGGGCCGTGCGCACGTGGCGTCTAAGAGCGCAGCGCTTCGGCTACTGCCGAAGCGCTGCGTAAAAAGAAGTGACATGTCACTTCTTCCGTGCGCTTTGCCGGCAGCTCCTGCTCTGACTATGGGAGGAGCTGCAGGCAGAGCGCATGGAATCGGCTTCACTACGGACATTTCTGCAGCGATTTAAAGCGCACATGTGCTCTTCAGATCGCTGCAGAAATATCTGCAGTGACTATACGCAACGTGCGCACATAGCCTAAGTCTTACTGAAAGTACAATAGAGCTCCTCACATGAGGGCTTGGGGATCAGCAGTCCATATTAAGCCCAGCTTCGTAGCCCACAGCATGTTTAATCCTATGGAATAGGTCGATATTTACCCATATTAATCATGCAGCCTTTGGATGTGACCTCATTTGCCTCCAATGCACATTTCGCATTCTCAGCTTCATCAGGGAATGGCACCCAGACTCTGCTGTATACTCACCCAGCGATGTGGTCCTGGCACTGATGTCCCCAGTGCATCTCCCGCTTCCAGCTCCACAGGGCACTGAATATTCAGCGAGTATGATGAGCGGGGGTCAGGAGCGGGAGACAGCACCGCTGGAGAGGTAAATATAGAAAATATTTTTAAGATCTGTGTTTTCTCCAGTACGTGTCACACTGATGTCACACAGATCACATCAGTGTGCGGTCCGTGTGACACTCGTGCTGCCAGAGAAAAAACGGGCATGCCTCAGTGTGTGCGTGTGGGCTCACACAGTCCATGTGAATAACAGCATATAATAACATGCGCACGTGTGGCATCTGTGTTAAAACGGATGTCACACGTACCTGAAACACGGACGTCTGAAACCGGCCTAAAGGGCCATTTACACACTGCGACATCGCTAACGATATATCATCGGAGTCACGGTGTTTGTGACGCACATCCGGCGCTGTTAGCGACTGCGCAGCGTGTGACACCAAGGAGCGACGATCAACGATCGCAAAACGGCAAAAATCGTTTGCCTGAGAGAGGTTGTTAATGAAAAATCGTTGTCTGGTCAGTAGTGATGTTGTTCGTCGTTCCTGTGGCAGCACACATTGCTATGTGTGACACCGCAGGAGCGACGAACATCTCACCTCTATCCACTGGCAATGAGGAAGGAAGGAGGTGGGCTGCATGTTCCAGCCGCTCATCTCCGCCCCTTCTCTGCTATTGGACGGCTGCCGTGTGACGTCGCTGTGACACCGCACGAACCGCCCCCTTAGAAAGGAGACGGTTTGCCGGCAACAGCAACGTCGCAGGGAAGGTAAGTGCGTGTGACGGGTGTTAGCGATGTTGTGCGCCACGGGCAGCGATTTACCCGTGACGCACAACTGACGGGGGCGGGTACGCACGCTAGCGATATCAATACCAATATCGCAGCGTGTAAAGTACCCTTAAGACTGCCACCTATGGCAGGGTTGGAGATTCTGCTCTTCTAGCACTTAGGGGCTCTGTATATTGAGTTGAAAAACTATTTTAGGAATATCTGTGCTCCAAGGATTGACTAGCGCTCCTTCCCTCCCGAGCCCTGCCATATGGCTACTGTACAGCCACAGATGGGGTATTGCCACATTCATTGAATATGCTGGACTACCTGGCAACACACCAAGTACTCCTCGAATGATAAAATCACAGTTTATTAACAGTAGATCAAAACTACACTAAGCATCCCAGTAAGTGACACACAGCTGGAATCAGGGTCTCTGTCTCTACATTATGTTGCTCTCAGAATAAGTGGCAAACACCTGGTGACAGATTCCCTTTAAGTACATAGACAGAAATCATTAGCAATCTTTATGGAAACATTCCACTTTAGTTATGCAAACTATTTCACAGATGAGAACAAAACAATGAACATTTATTTAAACATGTTAATGAATAGGATAGAGGACATTACAATAAATAAATGGAGGTTAACAGGATTGTGCAGGGGGTTTTAAATTCATGGTTATTCCAGCACTGCTCACATCTGCATTGGGGCTTCAGCAGAACAGGACAGGTGAATGATCGCTTCCAATCATGTACGCATTGTGTCTGGTGTCCACAGACCAGAGCACTCTTATGTATGGGAGTGTGAATACGCAATGAACAGGCTGCCTATGGAGGGCAGATGGCCTTTTCTCAAAAGGTGTATTCCCATCCCCAAGATCCTATCCCAATATGTAATAGGTGTAATAATAATAATAATAATAATAATATTAGCAAATACCTCCAATTAGTTATGTAGTATAGTTCTTCTGATATAGCTGTCTCTTACCTCATGTGCAGGGCATTGCAGCTTAGGTATCCACGGTTACGTTCACTCAAAGTGCCAGTTAATTTGTAGCTTATGATCATAACCATGGAAACCTAAGCTGCAATGCCCTGCACATGAGGTAACGAACATGGCTATATCAGAAGAACTATACTACATTTCTGATTGGAGGTATTTGCTAATATTATAATTAAGCCTGCTACAAATTGAGATAGGATTTTGGAGATGGGAATACCCCTTTAAGGGTATTATTCAGCAGGTTGTTGCTATGTAATATGAGGCAGCATGAGGTAGTGGATGATATTCCTGAAATGTGTGTATCACTTATTAGGCTGTGCGCCATTTCAATATAATGAGTGTTTAATCAGCAGGCAATTATCACTACCTGAACTAGGTGCCCACACCAATCCTGAGCCAACTCCGCCCCACAATGTACACAAAGAAGGGAATTTTGTTTACTTACCGTAAATTCCTTTTCTTCTAGCTCCAATTGGGAGACCCAGACAATTGGGTGTATAGCTTCTGCCTCCGGAGGCCACACAAAGTATTACACTTAAAAGTGTAAAGCCCCTCCCCTTCTGCCTATACACCCCCCGTGCCTCACGGGCTCCTCAGTTTTGGTGCAAAAGCAAGAAGGAGGAAAAGTTATAAATTGGTTTAAAGTAAATTCAGTCCGAAGAAATTTCGGAGAACTGAAACCATTGAACATGAACAACATGTGTACACAAAGAACAACAGCCCGAAGGGAACAGGGGCGGGTGCTGGGTCTCCCAATTGGAGCTAGAAGAAAAGGAATTTACGGTAAGTAAACAAAATTCCCTTCTTCTTTGTCGCTCCATTGGGAGACCCAGACAATTGGGACGTCCAAAAGCAGTCCCTGGGTGGGTAAAGTAAAACCTCGTAATAGAGCCGTAAAACGGCCCCTTCCTACAGGTGGGCAACCGCCGCCTGAAGGACTCGCCTACCTAGGCTGGCATCTGCCGAAGCATAGGTATGCACCTGATAGTGTTTCGTGAAAGTGTGCAGGCTCGACCAGGTAGCTGCCTGACACACCTGCTGAGCCGTAGCCTGGTGCCTCAAAGCCCAGGACGCACCCACGGCTCTGGTAGAATGGGCCTTCAGCCCTGAGGGAACCGGAAGCCCAGCAGAACGGTAAGCTTCGAGAATTGGTTCCTTGATCCACCGAGCCAGGGTTGATTTGGAAGCCTGTGACCCTTTACGCTGGCCAGCGACAAGGACAAAGAGTGCATCCGAGCGGCGCAGGGGCGCCGTACGAGAAATGTAGAGTCTGAGTGCTCTCACCAGATCTAACAAGTGCAAATCCCTTTCACATTGGTGAACTGGATGAGGACAAAAAGAGGGTAAGGAGATATCCTGATTGAGATGAAAGGGGGATACCACCTTAGGGAGAAATTCCGGAACCGGACGCAGAACCACCTTGTCCTGGTGAAACACCAGGAAAGGGGCTTTGCATGACAGCGCTGCTAGCTCAGACACTCTCCGAAGTGATGTGACTGCTACTAGGAAGGCCACTTTCTGCGAAAGGCGTGAGAGAGGAATATCCCTCATTGGCTCGAAAGGTGGTTTCTGAAGAGCCATCAGCACCCTGTTCAGATCCCAGGGTTCTAACGGCCGCTTGTAAGGAGGGACTATGTGACAAACCCCCTGCAGGAACGTGCGTACCTGTGGAAGTCTGGCTAGGCGCTTCTGAAAGAACACAGAGAGCGCTGAGACTTGTCCCTTAAGGGAGCCGAGCGACAAACCTTTTTCCAATCCGGATTGAAGGAAGGAAAGAAAAGTGGGCAAGGCAAATGGCCAGGGAGTAAAACCCTGATCAGAGCACCAAGATAAGAATATCCTCCACGTCCTGTGGTAGATCTTGGCGGACGTTGGTTTCCTAGCCTGTCTCATAGTGGCAATGACCTCTTGAGATAACCCTGAAGACGCTAGGATCCAGGACTCAATGGCCACACAGTCAGGTTGAGGGCCGCAGAATTCAGATTGAAAAACGGTCCTTGAGACAGCAAGTCTGGTCAGTCTGGTAGTGCCCACGGTTGGCCCACCGTGAGATGCCACAGATCCGGGTACCACGACCTCCTCGGCCAGTCTGGAGCGACGAGGATGGCGCGGCGGCAGTCGGACCTGATCTTGCGTAACACTCTGGGCAACAGTGCCAGAGGAGGAAACACACAAGGGAGTTGAAACTGCGACCAATCCTGAACTAAAGCGTCTGCCGCCCGAGCTCTGTGATCTTGAGACCGTGCCATGAATGTCGGGACCTTGTGGTTGTGCCGGGACGCCATTAGGTCGACGTCCGGCATCCCCCAGCGGCAACAGATCTCCTGAAACACGTCCGGGTGAAGGGACCATTCACCTGCGTCCATGCCCTGGCGACTGAGAAAGTCTGCTTCCCAGTTTTCTACGCCCGGGATGTGAACTGCGGATATGGTGGAGGCTGTGGCTTCCACCCATAGCAGAATCCGCCGGACTTCCTGGAAGGCTTGCCGACTGCGTGTTCCGCCTTGGTGGTTGATGTATGCCACCGCTGTGGAGTTGTCCGACTGAATTCGGATCTGCTTGCCTTCCAGCCACGGCTGGAACGCCTTTAGGGCAAGATACACTGCCCTTATCTCCAGAACATTGATCTGAAGGGAGGACTCTGGCTGAGTCCAAGTACCCTGAGCCCTGTGGTGGAGAAAGACCGCTCCCCACCCTGACAGGCTCGCGTCCGTCGTGACCACAGCCCAGGATGGGGGCAGGAAGGATTTCCCCTTCGACAGAGAAGTGGGAAGAAGCCACCACTGAAGGGAAGCCTTGGCTGCCCGAGAAAGGGAGACGTTCCTGTCGAGGGACGTCGACTTCCTGTCCCATTTGCGGAGAATGTCCCATTGAAGTGGACGCAGATGAAACTGCGCAAAAGGAACTGCCTCCATTGCTGCTACCATCTTCCCTAGGAAGTGCATGAGGCGCCGCAAAGGGTGTGACTGGCCTTGAAGGAGAGATTGCACCCCTGTCTGTAGTGAACGCTGTTTGTCCAGCGGAAGCTTCACTATCGCTGAGAGAGTATGAAACTCCATGCCAAGATATGTCAGTGATTGGGCCGGTGTCAGATTTGACTTTGGAAAATTGATGATCCACCCGAAACTCTGGAGAGTCTCCAGAGCAATGTTCAGGCTGTGTTGGCATGCCACTTGAGAGGGTGCCTTGACAAGCAGATCGTCTAAGTAAGGGATCACCGAGTGTCCCTGAGAGTGCAGAACTGCTACTACTGTTGCCATGACCTTGGTGAAGACCCGTGGGGCTGTCGCCAAGCCGAAAGGCAGTGCCACGAACTGAAGGTGTTCGTCCCCTATGGCGAAACGCAGGAAGCGCTGATGCTCTGGTGCAATCGGTACGTGGAGATAAGCATCTTTGATGTCGATTGATGCTAGGAAATCTCCTTGGGACATTGAGGCGATGACGGAGCGGAGCGATTCCATCCGGAACCGCCTGGTTTTTACATGTTTGTTGAGCAGTTTTAGGTCCAGAACAGGACGGAAGGATCCGTCCTTTTTCGGCACCACGAACAAGTTGGAGTAAAAACCGTGACCCTGTTGCTGAAAAGGAACAGGGATCACCACTCCTTCTGCCTTCAGAGTGCACACCGCCTGAAGAAGAGCATCGGCTCGCTCGGGGGGCGGAGATGTTCTGAAGAACCGAGTCGGAGGACGAGAGCTGAACTCTATCCTGTAACCGTGAGACAGAATGTCTCTCACCCAACGGTCTTTTACCTGTGGCAGCCAGGCGTCGCAAAAGCGGGAAAGCCTGCCACCGACCGAGGATGCGGTGTGAGGAGGCCGAAAGTCATGAGGAGGCCGCTTTGGGCCTTAGACCGCCATGAATCGGAGTTCCTCTGATCCTTCTGAGGCCTTTTGGACGAGGAGAATTGAGACCTGCCCGCGGACCGAAAGGACCGAAACCTCGATTGTACCTTCCGTGGTTGAGGTCTGTTTGGTTTGGACTGGGGTAAGGATGAGTCCTTTCCCTTGGATTGTTTAATGATTTCATCCAATCGCTCACCAAACAGGCGGTCGCCAGAAAATGGCAAACCGGTTAAGAACTTTTTGGAAGCAGAGTCTGCCTTCCATTCACGTAGCCACATGGCCCTGCGGACTGCCACCGAATTGGCGGATGCTACCGCCGTACGGCTCACAGAGTCCAGGACAGCATTAATGGCGTAGGACGCAAACGCCGACGCCTGAGAGGTTAAGGACACCACTTGCGGAGCAGACGTACGTGTGACTGCATTAATCTGCGCATGACAAGCTGAGATAGCTTGGAGTGCCCATACGGCTGCGAATGCTGGAGCAAAAGACGCGCCGATAGCTTCATAGATGGATTTCAACCAGAGCTCCATCTGTCTGTCAGTGGCATCTTTGAGTGAAGCCCCATCTTCCACTGCAACTATGGATCTAGCCGCCAGTCTGGAGACTGGAGGATCCACCTTGGGACACTGAGCCCAGCCCTTGACAACGTCAGGGGGGAAGGGATAACGTGTATCCTTAAGGCGCTTGGAAAAACGCTTATCTGGACAAGCTCGGTGTTTCTGGACTTGCCTCTCTGAAGTCGGAGTGATCCAGAAACGTACTCAACGTACGCTTGGGAAACCTGAAACGGAATTTCTCCTGCTGAGAAGCTGACTCCTCAATTGGAGGAGCTGGGGGAGAAATATCCAACACCTGATTGATGGTCGCTATAAGGTCATTCACTATGGCGTCACCTTCAGGTGTATCTAGGTTGAGAGCGGCCTCAGGATCAGAATCCTGATCTGCTACCTCCGCTTCATCATCCAGAGAGTCCTCCTGCTGAGACCCCGAACAGTGTGATGAAGTCGAGGGAATTTCCCAGCGAGCCCGCTTAGGCGGCCTGGGACTGCGGTCCGTGTCAGAGACCTCACCCTGGGACCTATGGGTCACCCCAGGAGCACTTTGCTGCTCCAACTGAGGGGGGCCTGGGGTCAATGATTCAACAGTGCCCGGGGCCTGAGTCACCGGTCTGGACTGTAAGGCTTCTAGTATCTTAGCAGACCATTTATCCATACTCTCAGACAGTTTGTCAGCAAATACTGCAAACTCCGTCCCTGTCACCTGGACAGTGGTAGCAGGTGGTTCCACCTGGGCCACCAGTGGCAGAGGCTCCGGCTGAGTAAGTGCCACAGGGGCCGAGCATTGCACACAATGAGGATCGGTGGAACCTGCCGGTAGTATAGCCGCACATGAGGTACAGGTTGCAAAGTAAGCCTGTGCTTTGGCACCCTTGCTTTTTGCGGACGACATGCTGTTGTCTCCTCTGAGTACAATCCAGGAGGGTATATAGCCAAAAATCAACAGTGCGACCGTACAGTGTAAATGTATAGCATATAAGCATATATATATATATATATATATATGTACACTTCGGCACTCAGTGGGGCCAGCACCACAGGTGCTGCTTACCGACCGCTCAAAGCGGTTGTGTGATCACCAGATTCCCTGCCTGGGCCTCCCAGAGCCGTGTTGTCTCTCCTCTCTAGCGTCAGAAGTGCTGACAGGAATGGCTGCCGGCGTTCTGTGGGGAGGAGGGGGCCGTGGGCGTGCCCTAGAAAGTGCGGGAATCTGATGCCCCACTGTGCTGAGTGAGGGGGGAGGAGGATACAAAGTATGCTCCAGCCCTCAGCGCTGACGTCCTGTGAAGCGTCCCGCCCTTCCCCTGACTGGCAGGCCTGGGGGCGGGAATATGCGATACTAGGCCGCAAAAGCTGGGGACTAAAGTTATAAGCGTGGCCGGCAAATAAGCGCGGCCGGCGCGGTAGTCCCCGGCGCACTAACACACCCAGCAGTGCTGCAGTGTGTATGGCACAAGCGCTCCATGCGCGGTCCCCCAGGGGGACACAGAGTACCTCACAGTAGCAGGGCCTTGTCCCTGACGATACCCGGCTCCTGTCCAGCAGATTCCCCAGGGGCTGCGGAGGGAGCACGGTCCCAGTGCCTGGAGACCGATTAGGATCCCACTTCACCCAGAGCCCTTAAGGGATGGGGAAGGAAAACAGCATGTGGCTCCTGCCTATGTACCCGCAATGGGTACCTCAACCTTAACAGCACCGCCGACCAGAGTGGGGTGAGAAGGGAGCATGCTGGGGGCCCTGTTATGGGCCCTCTTTTCTTCCATCCGATATCGTCAGCAGCTGCTGCTGACTAAATTGTGGAGCTACGCGTGCATGTGTGCCTCCTTCGCACAAAGCATAAAAACTGAGGAGCCCGTGATGCACGGGGGGGTGTATAGGCAGAAGGGGAGGGGCTTTACACTTTTAAGTGTAATACTTTGTGTGGCCTCCGGAGGCAGAAGCTATACACCCAATTGTCTGGGTCTCCCAATGGAGCGACAAAGAAAAGCTGTGATGTTGGCGGGGTTAGCTTTCTGAGCTCTGATACATCTAAAAACTGTCACAACTGTTTCACCCAGTATACTAAGTGATACATCTCTGGAATCAGGGTCTCTTTCCCTACATTAGACTAGAAAAAGAGTGAACCCCGGCACACTGTATAGTACCCCAAAAGAAGACGGACAATAGTTCAAATCTCTTGATCAATTTTTTTCTTTATTATGAACATGTGCAAAAAAGTGCTGTACATTGGTAGAAAGTCCACCTAGAGACGTTTCGGCCTTAGGGTATGTGCGCACGTGTGCGTATTGCATGCAGTTACGCTGCGTTCTGCACCGCAGCGTAACTGCATGCGTCCTGCGTCCCCTGCACAGTCTATGGAGATTGTGCAGGAGCCGTGCGCACGTGGCATGTTAGAACGCAGCGATTCGGCTGCTTGCCGAATCGCTGCGTCCTAAGAAGTGACATGTCACTTCTTTCGTGAGTTCTGCATGCTGTCTATAGGGAGAGGCAGCATGCAGAGCGCACAAATCTGCCGGCACCATGCGCTTCAGAACGCAGCTTTTCAGCTGCGCTCTGGAGCGCACATTTTCAGTGCGGCGCAGAGCGCACACGTGCGCACATAGCCTTAGGCCTTCATCCAGTCGGACAATCTGACTGTGGTATATTTAACATGTGGAAAAATACATAAAAGAAACAATTGTCAGAAGGACAGACAATGCATATGGTTACAACAATAGTTGAGGCATGACACTATAGTGCAAGTTTAGAGGAGAAACAACACTTTCTTTCCCTACATTATGCTGCTCTCAGATGTAGTAGCAAAAACCTGGTGACAGATTCCCTTTAACCCCTTCAGCCCCCGGGCACTTTCCGTTTTTGCGTTTTTGTTTTTTGCTCCTTTTCTTCCGAGAGCCGTAACTTTTTTATTATTCCATAAATCTTGCCATATGAGGGCTTGTTTTTTGCGGGATGAGTTGTACTTTTAAATGAAACCATAGGTTTTACCATAAAGTGTACTGGAAAACAGCAAAAAAAATTCCAAGTGTGGAAAAACTGCAAAAAAAAGTGTGATCGCACAATAGTTTTTGGGATGTTTTATTCACAGTGTTCACTTTATGGTAAAACTGAGGTATCTATGTGATGCCTCAGGTCAGTGCGAGTTTGTAGACACCAAACATGTATGGGTTTACTTGTATCTAAGGGGTTAAAACAAATTCACAAGTTTGTCCAATAAAAGTGGCGCACGTTTTGCGCCATTTTCCGAAACACATAGAGTTCTTATTTTTTTGGATCTATGGCTCAGTGACTGCTTATTTTTTGCGTCTCGAGCTAACATTTTTAATGGTACCATTTTTGCGCAGATGCAAGGTTTTGATCGCCTGTTATTGCATTTTGCGTAAAACATGCGGTGACCAAAAAAACGTAATTTTGGCGTTTGGTAAACGGTGTAGTGGCAAAAAAATTCCAATCAGATTAATTGATTTTATATTTTGATAGATCGGGCATTTCTGAACACGGCGATACCAAATATGTGTATATTTATTTTTTAACCCTGTAATTTTCAATGGGGTGAAAGGGGGGTGATTTGAACTTTTTTTTTTTATTTTACTAGTCCCCCTAGGGGGCTATAGCGATCAGCAATCTGATCGCTGATCGCTATCTGCTGATCACAGCTACACAGCTGTAAACAGCAGAAATAGTCACTTTCTTTTTCCCTCTGCTCCCGGCCGAGGAAAAACGAAAGTGAAACTTTGTAGCTGCAGGCGTCATCACATGACCCTGTGCTACGATGGCAACCACCGATAGTCACATGATCACGCACGTGACTTCCGGTGGGGGCGGTGGTAAGTAAAAAACATGGCCGGGCGCATTTAGATCTTGCTGCCACATTTTGGCAGCAAGATTTAAGGGGTTAATGGCCGCAGGTGGAAGTGATTCCACCCGCAGCTAGCAGGCACACATGTCAGCTGTTGAAAACAGCTGATGTGTGCAGACCGCCGCCGCCTGCCCGCGGCAGGGGGCGGGGCTTAACGGGACACGATCCATGACGGATAGATCCATCCAAGGTCGTGAAGGGGTTAAAGACAAGCTGGCAGTTTAAAGTGTCGGTCTAGAACAACTCATCACCAAGAAGTGTTTGGATGCACCAGGTTCATAGCATTACAATGTTACAAGCAGGTCCTATCCTACCAATGCAGTTTTGCAGACAGATTTCCAGGGACATTTCATAGACCTGGTTTAGAATGAAAATACTTATGATCTTATGAAGGCATCTATTTTTAGTGTTTCATCAAGATGGAGCTGCAGGTCAGTGATTCCTGGTTAATGTTTTATAACCATATTTCCTTCAGAATCCTGTGTGAACATGTTTAGGGGCTCTTCATCACAGGCCGGTAGAGGTCCTTTCCTAGGACTTCTGGCATCCCAGGTGACGTTAGTTTTGTCCTGCAGTGGTGTAGATGAGAAGGTGCTCCTCGGTCGGTCACTCGGAAACCTGTGACAGATCACCCTGTTCCCTTGTGTATCCTGCGTGAAAAGCTGACTTTCACACTGACGTGGAAGAAACTGTTCTTCCTTCTTATAACCCTGAGGCGAGGTAGAAAGTAAAGGTTCAGACGCGTTATTCTGATATTTAGGCCTCACACTTGTGGCCCAATAGTTTGTAGAAGGCTTCAGAGAGGTCTCTTGTGATCTTGAAGCATGATGACCCGGTTTATGCAGCACACTGCTCCAGGTATCTATCTTTTGTCCTGAACTTTCATTGTTTTCTGTATTTCTTTGTATTTTACATGAAGAGCTGTTTTCCAGACTTTCAGCAGGTTCTTGATCGCTATAGGTTTGCTTCAAGCACGTGGAAGCTCCTGGAGGGCACAAAATACACACGTTACCATACAATGCTTGCCAAAAGGTTAGACTTTGTGATCACTTGGTCATTGTTGGGGAACTGAGTGAGGGGGGGAAATCAGTATGAGATTTTCTGAAAAAGGGGGAGTCCTGATTAAAGCCCCTCCATAAACATTAAAGGAACGATTGCTTGGCCAACATTTATCTCCACTGACTCCTCCAGACGTGGACAAGGCATTTCTGCATGCTCTACAAGTGACCTGCTACCAGACTCATCACAGCAGATTCCCTCTTAAAGAGCAGAAGGATCTGCTGTTGGCAATCCACTGTGCTGGATCCTTCTCTCTCCTGGCATGACCTGTCAGGAGGCCCCCCCATAGATATACTGTCAGCTGATCTCACAGACACTTGTGGGTTTAGTCTAAAGCTGGGTTCACACATAGCGACAGCGACGTTGCTGTTACGTCACCATTTTATGTGACGCAACAAGGACCTTGTAAGTCGCTGTTATGATCGCTGCTTAGCTGTCAAACACAGCAGAAGCAGCAGCGATCATAACGACACGCGTCGCTGTGCTACAGAGAGCAGGGAGCCGCGCACACTGCTTAACGCTGGCTCCCTGCACTCCTAGCTACAGTACACATCGGGTTAATTACCCGATGTGTACTAGAGCTACATGTGCAGAGAGCAGGGAGCCGGCACTGGCAGAGAGAGCTGATAACGAAGGTAAATATCGGGTACACAGGGAAAGGTCTTCCCTTGGTTACCCGATGTTTACCCTGGTTACAGCTTACCGCAGCTGCCAGATGCCGGCTCCTGCTCCCCGCTCGCTTCATTTCGTCGCTCTCTCGCTGTCACACAGCGATGTGTGCGTCACAGCGGGAGAGCGACGGCCAAAATATGAAGATGGACATTCAGCAAGGACCGGCAGACCTCACAGCAGGGGCCAGGTCGTTGCTGGATGTCACACACAGCGACAGGACGTCGCTGCAACGTCACAGAAAATGGTAACGTAGCAGCGACGTCGTTGTCGTCGTCGCTGTGTGTGACACCACCCTTACATGTATAATGGCCTTAAGTGGAGAAGAACTTTGAGAAAGCTTTTGTTATTACTATCGAGAAGGGCACCTCACTAATTACATTCAGCGAAGGTTAAAGTGAACCTGTCAGGTCCAATTTGTGCCCAGAACCACGAGCGGTTCTGGGTGCATATTGCTATTCCCTGCCTAACCATCCCTGCATCTGGTAGCATAGCTAATGGGATCTTAAGGGCTAGCACACATGGCGAGAAATATGAAGAGAGTGGAATGCGATTAAATAAAAAAAAAACAAAAAAAACACAACAACAAAAACAACAATTTGCATTCCACTCGGATCAATATTACTCTATGGGGTCGCTCCCATGAGCAATTTTTTTTTCTCAGCCCTAATCAGACCGAGAAAACAATCGCAGCATTCTGCGAGTGTAATGCGATCCTGTTTCACTCGCACCCATTCAAGTCCATGGGGCGAGAGAACCATCGCATTGCACTTGCATTACAGAGGAGTGCAATGCGATAAACACATCAGCCAGCAACGGAGGAGATGTGGAGGGGAGGGATTTATCTCCCTAGCGCCGGCCCTCCCCTCCGCAGCTGTGGCTTGATCGGAGCACAGTCGCATGACACTCTGCTATCGCTATGTTGCAAGCGTGAGCCGAGTATCATACCAGCACTCGCACTAATCCCCGTGTGGCCTCAGCCTTAAGGTCCAGTCACACTAAGCAACTTACCAGCGATCCCAACAACGATAGGGATCGCTGGTAAGTTGCTAGGAGGTTGCTGGTGAGCTGTCACACTGCGACGCTCCAGCGATCCCACCAGCAACCTGACCTGGCAGGGATCGCTGGAGCGTGGCTACACGAGTTGCTGGTGAGCTCACCAGCAACCAGTGACCAGCCCCCAGTCTCCTAGTTACAGCACACATCAGGTTAATTAACCCGATGTGTGCTGCAGCTAAATGTGCACAGAGCAGGGAGCAGCGCACAATGCTTAGCGCTGGCTCCTTGCTCTCCTAGTTACAGCACACATCGGGTTAATTGCCTGATGTGTGCTGCAGCTAAATGTGCACAGAGCAGGGAGCAGCGCACAATGCTTAGTGCTGGCTCCTTGCTCTCCTAGTTACAGCACACATCGGGTTAATTACCTGATGTGTGCTGCAGCTACATGTGCACAGAGCTGGAGCCGGCAGCACAGGCAGTGAGAGCGGAGGAGGCTGGTATCAAAGGTAAATATCGGGTAACCAAGGACAGGGCTTCTTGGTTACCCGATGTTTACATTAGTTACCAGCCTCAGCAGAAGCTGGCTCCCTGCTCACTGCACATTAGTTGTTGCTGTCTCGCTGTCACACACAGCGATCTGTGCTTCACAGCGGGACAGCAACAACTAAAAAATGGCCCAGGACATTCAGCAACAACCAACGACCTCACAGCAGGGGCCAGGTTGTTGCTGGATGTCACACACAGCAACATCGCTAGCAACGTCACAAAAGTTGTTCGTTACCAGCGATGTTGCTAGCGATGTTGCTTAGTGTGACGGGGCCTTTAGAAAAAGCATTTCTAGAGATCTTTTATTGTATGCTAATGAGAGCGGGGATTAATCCCAAGGGCGTTGCTGCCCATACTAGTCGGCCCCATTAGCAGACCCCTGTGGGCGTACTAACATGCTAATGATTGTGCAGAGTCAGAGAATGATCTCACTCACCTCTCCGCTGCCATCACCGCCCAGACACTGGATTTCGGCTCAGTGCGAATGACTGCGGAGTTTTGGTCATGTGCACTACTTCAGTTTGAAGCCTGGACGCGTACACCCAGCTTCATACTGCACATGACAAACTCCGGGGTCATACGCACTGAGCCGAAATCCAGCCTCGGACGCGATGACAGCGGGAGAGGCGAGTGAGATCATCCTCTCACGCTGCGCATTTATTAGCACTCCCACCAGCATAGCAAGGGAAGCAACGCCCGTGGGACTAGTCCCCGCGCTCATTAGCATCCAATAAAAGATCTTTAGAAATGATTTTTTCTAAAGATCTCTTTATCTATGCTAGTGTATACAGGGATGGTTAGGCAGGGATCAGCAATATGCACCCAGAACTGCTTGTGGTTCTGGGTGCATATTGCACCTGACAGGTTCCCTTTAATGGTAGATTACTGATTGAGGTAAAAAGCCACAAGTGACATGTTATGCCAGACTTAGGCTATGTGCGCACTGGGAAATGAAATTTCCTTGCGTAAATTCCGCAGGCTCACAAAGATGTTATCACCTGCGGAAAAAATCCGCACCAAATTCCGCACCAAAATCCGCATGCGGATTGTCGCGTTTTGTTGCGGATTTGTTGCGGAATTGGTGCGTTTTTTCCGCAAGCTGTTCCCTGCGTGATTTTTACATTAGATTAGGGAAAACCCGCAGCTACCTGCGGAAAAGAAGTGACATGCACTTGTTTTTGCTGCGGGATTTCCGCAGCAAAACATGCAGCTGTCAAAATCCGCATAGTGCGCACAGGATTTTTTTTTCTCCATAGGATTTGCTGGTGAATCACTGCAGAGATGTTATGAACATTTTCTGCAGCGAAACATGCAGCAAAGCCGCGGAAAATCCGCGGCAAAATCTGGTAAGTGCGCACATAGCCTTAAAGTTTGGGGCGTTTTCTGCACTTGTTCTTTAGACTTAAAATCTACCAAGCCACATGTCTTTTTTCACCATAGATTTTAGTAGAAAAAAAAAAAAATCTAAAATTGTGTATGACATGGCAATGTAAACTCTGACAATGATCAAATTCCCACTCGCACACAAGTAACATCTAGACTTTAAGTCTAAAAACACTAACTAAGCCCTAAAAAGAAAAACTAAAAAGCAACAACATGCTATAGGTATAAGCAATATATTGCTTCCATCTATATTAGCACAGCGTGCTGCTCTGGTTTGTAGGGTCCGTGGGCTCCTTTAGAGGTCATTTGTGTCTCTCATGAGATGGATGCAGAAATGGTGTCATTTTTTATTATTCTGATTCTATGAGGTGTGAACAAAGCTCAAGAAAGATTCTTCTTGCTCTCAAATCTCTTAACTGCATAGCGATGATTAGTAAAAGAGGACAATGGCCACGTACCAGTGGGCCACGGTTTCATCTCATTTGGTGCTTCTTGTGCATTTCTTTCCTCACACTCCAGAGGGATTTCTTGCGTCATGGTATCAGTAATACAAGGCTGTTCGTTCCTATGGTCTGAAAAAAAATACAAAATATTTGTAAAGAAAATATTTTCATTTACTTAAGAAATTGAAAATAATGTTTATTTGTACATGTAGGGGAAGGGAATGCCATCATCCTTATGTATAATACATGGCCGAAAGTGTTGGCACCCTTGACATTGTTCCAGAACAAAGTATTTCTCCCAGAAAATTATTGCAATTACACGTTTTGCTATACACGTTTATTTCCTTTGTGTGTGTTGGAACGACACAAAAATAGGACGCAAAAAAAGGCTACCATATTTTTTGTTTTATAAGACACCGGATTATAAGATGCACCCCAAATTTACAGATGAAAAAAAAAAAAAAAAAAAAAGGTAAAGGGGTCCGTCTTATACTCCAGTATTGTCTTACCGGAGGGGGGCGGCAGCGGTGGTGGAGTGGCGTTACAGGAGGCAGGGGCGGTGCTGGTGGGGTCTGTGCTGGCAGCAGAAGCTGCGGCGGCTATGTGGAGCAGGCCGGTGCGACAGTTGTCCCAGATGCTCTGTTGGTGTTCTGGGCTTCAAAGAAATGGCCAAGAGCTACACCTGCACATGCGTTGACTCTGAGGCAGGCCAGAGCATATGGGACACCCGCCGCACAGCCACAGCAGCCTGCCGGCACAGGGAGGCAGCTGACTGGCCACACAGACAACCCCACGCGCCAATTTTCCACCTCCCGGTAAGCTATATTCAGATTTTAAGATGCACCCCTCATTTTCCTCCCAAATTTTTGGGAGGAAAACTGCATCTTATAATCCAAAAAAAAAAAAAAAAAAAAAAATACGGTAATTGGACATAATTTCACATAAAACTCCAACCCAGACACTATTGTTTGCACCTTTCCAAAATTGTGGGTAAACAACTTGATTTCAAGCATGTGATGCTCGTTTAAACTCATCTGTGGCAAGTAACAGGTGTGGGCAATATGAAAATCACACCTGACACCAGGTACAAATGGGAGAAATTGACAATCTTTACATTATGTGTCTGTGTGTTCCACACCAAGCATGGAGAACAAAAAGAGAAGGAGAACTGTCTGAGGACTTGAGAAACAAAATTGTTGAAATAAAAAATGTAAACAATCTGAAGGTTACAAGTCCATCTTCAGAGATCTTATTGTTACTTTGTCCACAGTGCACAACATAAATCAAGAAGATTACAACCCATGGCACTATACCTAATCTCCCTGTATGAGGACGGCGGAGAAAAATTGATGAAAGTTTGCAAAGCAGAATAGTCTGGATAGTGGACACAGTAAAGTTCCAATGACATTCAAGCTGTCCTGCAGGCTCAGGGTTGTATCAGCACGAACTAACCATCCACACTTGAATGAAGCGCTATGGCACGAGGCACGGGACAACCCCACTGCTGACAGACATAAAAAGCTAGACTGCAGCTTGCCAAAATTCTTCTGGGAGAGAGTCTTTTGGACAGATGAGATTAAGGCTGGAGTCACACTTGGGGGATCGAATCACCCAGATTGGCTGGCGGATCTCCTTCATGTATTTCTATGCAGCTAATATGCTGCAATCAGGACAAACACCAGCTGGTCCGGAATGAGGCCTAATAAGACAAGAACACAGTACTTACAGTCAAATACGGTGGAGGGTCAAAGATGTTTTTGGGTTGTCTTGCTGCCTCTGGCACTGAATGCAAAACATCAAGAGATCTGTGATTCAAAATCTTTTGATAATATTCACTGTAATGCCCAGTGTCAGAAAGCAGGGTGTGCTTCCTAGGTCATGGGTCTTCCATCAGGACAGTGACCCCAAACACACTTCAAGAAGAACCCAGAAATGGATGGAAACAAAGCGCTGGATATTTCTGAAGTGGCAGCAATAAGTCCAGATCTAAATCCCACTGAACACCTGTGGAAAGATCATAAAATTGCTTTTGGGAGAAGGCACCCTACATATATGAGAGACAGCGCAGAGCAGTTTGCAAAAGAAGAGTGGTCCAAAATTCCAGATGACATCTGCAAGAAGCTTGGTGATGGTTATAGAAAATGATTGATTGCAGATATTTATTCCAAAGGAGGTGCAACCAAATATTAAAGTTGAGGGGTCAACAATTTTGTCCAGCTCATTTTTGAGGGTTTTTTTGTGGGAAATTCTGTCCAATTTGTCTTGTTTTTCTCATTTTTTTGTGTTGTTCCAGTACACACAAAAGGAAATAAACGTGTCAATTGCAATATTTTTCAACCACTTACCGTATTTTTCGGACCATAAGACGCACCCTGGTTTTAGAGGAGGAAACTAGGAAAATAAAATTTTAAGCAAAAAATGTGGTCATAACACACTTATGGGGCGAGGATCTGCTGCTGACAATGTTATGGGGGTAATGTGCCCAAATTCTCTAATAAAAGGTACCCCATCCTGGTAATGATCCTCCTGCCTTGTATATACAGTATATGTCCCTCATCCTGGTATAGCCCCCATCCTGCTATATACCGTCATCCTGGCATATGGCCGCATCCTGCTATATGCTGGCATATACCCCCATCCTGCTCATGATATACCCCCATCCTGCTCATGATATACCCCCATCCTGCTCATGATATACCCCCATCCTGCTCATAATATACCCCCATCCTGCTCATAATATACCCCCATCCTGCTCATAATATACCCCCATCCTGCTCATAATATACCCCCATCCTGCTCATAATATACCCCCATCCTGCTCATAATATACCCCCATCCTGCTCATAATATACCCCCATCCTGCTCATAATATACCCCCATCCTGCTCATAATATACCCCCATCCTGCTATACGTCCCGCATCCTGTGGCACATAAAAAAAATAAAATGTTTATACTCACCTTACCTCACCTCCCTGCAGCATCGCTCCTCCTCCATCTGTGTCAGCAGCAGCGCTGGAGTGTGGCACCGGCCACGATCCCTGCAGCACCGCTCCTCCTCATGTCTATGCCAGCAGCAGCAGCGCTGGACTGTGGAGCCGGCTACGCTCCCTGCAGCACCGCGATGCCCTCCTGTATGTAGCGCCAGCTGCTGCAAGTGGACACATGCGCAGTGATGATGTCATCGCTGTGCGCATCGCTAGTTTCCACACAGCCGCCGCCGGCACAGACAGGAGGAGATCGCGGTGCTGCAGGGATCGTGGCCGGTGAGTTATACTGATTCACTGCACCCCACGCTGATGATGATGTGGGGGGGGGCAGTGAATATAGCCACAAATGATCACTCCAGGCTGTAGTTGCCAGGGGTGATCATGCGGGCAGGCTGTTAATATGTGCGCATTTCCCTCCCATCACCCCGCCCACCTGTCAGCATCGGCTTCAGCGCTAAGATGATGGGCGGGATGATGGGCGTGCATATTAAATGAGTGGGTCCACATGGTCACGGTGCTGCTACAGCCTGCTCACACCGCCGATGACTCGCTCCACCGCAGCACCCTCATTCCCCGCAACACCACATTCAGACTATAAGACGCACCCCCCCCCCACTTTCCCCCAACATTTGAAGGAAAAAAAGTGCGTCTTATAGTCCGAAAAATACGGTAATTTGTTGTATATGAGAACTGGATATTTCACAACAACATATAAAAATAAACGAGCAATATGCAACCCCATGAAGAAGTAAACATGGAGTGTGATTCAGAGAACTTTACTGTCATCCTTACACCGGAATACATTGCTATGACCTAAGCCTTACCAGCCGGGGAGAAGAAGGAATACATGGACGTCTGCTTGGTGCAGAGCTGAGGGGATTTTATTTCTGCGCACTCATCCAGCATAGACTCCGTACATTGTTTTCTTGGCAGCTGATTGAATCTTGAGGATGTGCAGGGAAACACGGTCTAAAAATGGAAATGAAGGGAATTTTGTTTACTTACCGTAAATTCCTTTTCTTCTAGCTCCAATTGGGAGACCCAGACAATTGGGTGTATAGCTTCTGCCTCCGGAGGCCACACAAAGTATTACACTTAAAAGTGTAAAGCCCCTCCCCTTCTGCCTATACACCCCCCCGTGCATCACGGGCTCCTCAGTTTTGGTGCAAAAGCAGGAAGGAGGAAACTTATAAATTGGTCTAAAGTAAATTCAATCCGAAGGAAGTTCGGAAAACTGAAAACCATTCAACATGAACAACATGTGTACACAAAGAACAACAGCCCGAAGGGAACAGGGCGGGTGCTGGGTCTCCCAATTGGAGCTAGAAGAAAAGGAATTTACTGTAAGTAAACAAAATTCCCTTCTTTGTCGCTCCATTGGGAGACCCAGACAATTGGGACGTCCAAAAGCAGTCCCTGGGTGGGTAAAATAATACCTCGTAATAGAGCCGTAAAACGGCCCCTTCCTACAGGTGGGCAACCGCCGCCTGAAGGACTCGCCTACCTAGGCTGGCATCTGCCGAAGCATAGGTATGCACCTGATAGTGTTTCGTGAAAGTGTGCAGGCTCGACCAGGTAGCCGCCTGACATCTGCTGAGCCGTAGCCTGGTGCCGCAAAGCCCAGGACGCACCCACGGCTCTGGTAGAATGGGCCCTCAGCCCTGAGGGAACCGGAAGCCCAGAAGAACGGTAGGCTTCGAGAATTGGTTCCTTGATCCACCGAGCCAGGGTTGATTTGGAAGCCTGTGACCCTTTACGCTGGCCAGCGACAAGGACAAAGAGTGCATCCGAGCGGCGCAGGGGCGCCATACGAGAAATGTAGAGTCTGAGTGCTCTCACCAGATCTAACAAGTGCAAATCCTTTTCACATTGGTGAACTGGATGTGGACAAAAAGAAGGTAAAGAGATATCCTGATTGAGATGAAAGGGGGATACCACCTTAGGGAGAAATTCCGGAACCGGACGCAGAACCACCTTGTCCTGGTGAAACACCAGGAAAGGAGCTTTGCATGACAGCGCTGCTAGCTCAGACACTCTCCGAAGTGATGTGACTGCTACTAGGAAGACCACTTTCTGCGAAAGGCGTGAACGAGAAATCTCCTTCATTGGCTCGAAGGGTGGTTTCTGAAGAGCCATCAGCACCCTGTTCAGATCCCAGGGTTCTAACGGACGCTTGTAAGGAGGGACTATGTGACAAACCCCCTGCAGGAACGTGCGTACCTTTGGAAGTCTGGCTAGGCGCTTCTGAAAAAACACAGAGAGCGCTGAGACTTGTCCCTTAAGGGAGCCGAGCGACAAACCCTTTTCCAATCCGGATAAAGGAAGGAAAGAAAAGTGGGCAAGGCAAATGGCCAGGGAGTAAAACCCTGATCAGAGCACCAGGATAAGAAGATCCTCCACGTCCTGTGGTAGATCTTGGCGGACGTTGGTTTCCTGGCCTGTCTCATAGTGGCAATGACCTCTTGAGATAACCCTGAAGACGCTAGGATCCAGGACTCAATGGCCACACAGTCAGGTTGAGGGCCGCAGAATTCAGATGGAAAAACGGCCCTTGAGACAGCAAGTCTGGTCGGTCTGGTAGTGCCCACGGTTGGCCCACCGTGAGATGCCACAGATCCGGGTACCACGACCTCCTCGGCCAGTCTGGAGCGACGAGGATGGCGCGGCGGCAGTCGGACCTGATCTTGCATAACACTCTGGGCAACAGTGCCAGAGGAGGAAACACATAAGGCAGTTGAAACTGCGACCAATCCTGAACTAATGCGTCTGCCGCCAGAGCTCTGTGATCTTGAGACCGTGCCATGAATGCCGGGACTTTGTTGTTGTGCCGGGACGCCATTAGGTCGACGTCCGGCATCCCCCAGCGGCAACAGATCTCTTGAAACACGTCCGGGTGAAGGGACCATTCCCCTGTGTCCATGCCCTGGCGACTGAGAAAGTCTGCTTCCCAGTTTTCTACGCCCGGGATGTGAACTGCGGATATGGTGGATGCTGTCGCTTCCACCCACAGCAGAATCCGCCGGACTTCCTGGAAGGCTTGCCGACTGCGTGTTCCGCCCTGGTGGTTGATGTATGCCACCGCTGTGGAGTTGTCCGACTGAATTCGGATCTGTTTGCCTTCCAGCCACGGCTGGAACGCCTTTAGGGCAAGATACACTGCCCTTATCTCCAGAACATTGATCTGAAGGGAGGACTCTGGCTGAGTCCAGGTACCCTGGGCCCTGTGGTGGAGAAAGACCGCTCCCCACCCTGACAGACTCGCGTCCGTCGTGACCACCGCCCAGGATGGGGGTAGGAAGGATTTCCCCTTCGACAATGAAGTGGGAAGAAGCCACCACCGAAGGGAGGCTTTGGCTGCCTGAGAAAGGGAGACGTTCCTGTCGAGGGACGTCGACTTCCTGTCCCACTTGCGGAGAATGTCCCATTGAAGTGGACGCAGATGAAACTGCGCAAAGGGAACTGCCTCCATTGCTGCCACCATCTTCCCTAGGAAGTGCATGAGGCGCCTCAAGGGGTGTGACTGGCCTTGAAGAAGAGATTGCACCCCTGTCTGTAGTGAACGCTGTTTGTCCAGCGGAAGCTTCACTATCGCTGAGAGAGTATGAAACTCCATGCCGAGATATGTCAGTGATTGGGCCGGTGTCAGATTTGACTTTGGGAAATTGATGATCCACCCGAATCTCTGGAGAGTCTCCAGAGCAATGTCCAGGCTGTGTTGGCATGCCACTCGAGAGGGTGCCTTGACAAGCAGATCGTCTAAGTAAGGGATCACCGAGTGTCCCTGAGAGTGTAGGACTGCTACCACTGTTGCCATGACCTTGGTGAAGACCCGTGGTGCTGTCGCCAGGCCGAAAGGCAGTGCCACGAACTGAAGGTGTTCGTCCCCTATGGCGAAACGCAGGAAGCGCTGATGCTCTGGTGCAATCGGTACGTGGAGATAAGCATCTTTGATGTCGATTGATGCTAGGAAATCTCCTTGGGACATTGAGGCGATGACGGAGCGGAGCGATTCCATCCGGAACCGCCTGGTTTTTACGTGTTTGTTGAGCAGTTTTAGGTCCAGAACAGGACGGAAAGATCCGTCCTTTTTTGGCACCACAAACAAGTTGGAGTAAAAACCGTGACCCTGTTGCTGAAGAGGAACAGGGATCACCACTCCTTCTGCCTTCAGAGTGCACACCGCCTGAAGAAGAGCATCGGCTCGCTCGGGAGGCGGAGATGTTCTGAAGAATCGAGTCAGAGGACGAGAGCTGAACTCTATCCTGTAACCGTGAGACAGAATGTCTCTCACCCAACGGTCTTGTACTTGTGGCAGCCAGGCGTCGCAAAAGCGGGAGAGCCTGCCACCGACCGAGGATGCGGTGTGAAGAGGCCGAAAGTCATGAGGAGGCCGCTTTGGGAGCGGTTCCTCCGGCGGTCTTTTTAGGACGTGACTTAGACCGCCATGAACCGGAGTTCGTCTGACCCTTCTGTGGCCTGTTGGACGAGGAGAATTGAGACCTGCCCGCGGGCCGAAAGGACCGAAACCTCGATTGTACCTTCCGTTGTTGAGGTCTATTTGGTTTGGACTGGGGTAAGGACGAGTCCTTTCCCTTGGATTGTTTAATGATTTCATCCAATCGCTCACCAAACAGGCGGTCGCCAGAAAATGGCAAACCGGTTAAGAATTTTTTGGAAGCAGAGTCTGCCTTCCATTCACGTAGCCACATGGCCCTGCGGACTGCCACCGAATTGGCGGATGCTACCGCCGTACGGCTCGCAGAGTCCAGGACAGCATTAATGGCGTAGGACGCAAACGCCGACGCCTGAGAGGTTAAGGACACCACCTGCGGAGCAGAGGCACATGTGACTGCATTAATCTGCGAGTGACAAGCTGAGATAGCTTGGAGTGCCCATACGGCTGCGAATGCCGGAGCAAAGGACGCGCCGATAGCCTCATAGACGGATTTCAACCAGAGCTCCATCTGTCTGTCAGTGGCATCTTTGAGTGAAGCCCCATCTTCCACTGCAACTATGGATCTAGCCGCCAGTCTGGAGACTGGAGGATCCACCTTGGGACACTGAGCCCAACCCTTGACAACGTCAGGGGGGAAGGGATAACATATGTCCTTAAGGCGCTTAGAAAAGCGCTTATCTGGACAAGCTCGGTGTTTCTGGACTGCCTCTCTGAAGTCGGAGTGATCCAGAAACGTACTCATTGTACGCTTGGGAAACCTAAAACGGAATTTCTCCTGCTGAGAAGCTGACTCCTCAATTGGAGGAGCTGGGGGAGAAAGATCCAACACCTGATTGATGGTCGCTATAAGGTCATTCACTATGGCGTCTCCTTCTGGTGTATCTAGGTTGAGAGCGGCTTCAGGATCAGAATCCTGATCTGCCACCTCCGCTTCATCCTCTAGAGAGTCCTCCTGCTGAGACCCTGAGCAGTGTGATGAAGTCGAGGGAAGCTCCCAGCGAGCCCGCTTAGGCGGTCTGGGACTGCGGTCTGTGTCAGAGACCTCACCTTGGGACCTATGAGTCACCCCAGGAGCACTTTGCTGCTCCAACCGAGGGGGGCCTGGGGTCAATGATTCAACAGTGCCCGGGGCCTGTGTTACCAGCCTGGACTGCAAGGCTTCTAGTATCTTAGCAGACCATTTATCCATAGTCTCAGAAAGTTTGTCAGCGAATACTGCAAACTCCGTCCCTGTCACCTGGACAGTGGTAGCAGGTGGTTCCACTTGGGCCACCAGTGGCAGAGGCTCCGGCTGAGTAAGTGCCACAGGGGCCGAGCATTGCACACAATGAGGGTAGGTGGAACCTGCCGGTAGTATAGCCGCACATGAGGTACAGGTTGCAAAGTAAGCCTGTGCTTTGGCACCCTTGCTTTTTGCGGACGACATGCTGTTGTCTCCTCTGAGTACAATCCGGGAGGGTATATAGCCAAAAACCAACAGTGCGACCGTACAGAGTAAATGTATAGCATATAAGCATATATATATATACACACTTCGGCACCCAGGGGGGCCAGCACCTAGAAACAGGTGCCGCTTACCGACCGCCCAAAGCGGTTGTGTGACCACCAGATTCCCTGCCTGGGCCTCCCAGAGTCGTGTTGTCTCTCCTCTCCAGCTTCAGAAGTGCTGACAGGAATGGCTGCCGGCGTTCTGTGAGGAGGAGGGTGCCGTGGGCGTGCCCTAGAAAGTGCGGGAATCTGGTGCCCCACGGTGCTCAGTGAGGGGGGAGGAGGATACAAAGTATGCTCCAGCCCTCAGCGCTGACGTCCAGTGCAGCGTCCCTCCCTTCCCCTGACTGGCAGGCCCGGGGGCGGGAATATGCGGTACTAGGCCGCAAAAGCCGGGGACTAAAGTTATAAGCGCGGCCGGCAAACAAGCGCGGTCAGCGCGGTAGTCCCGGCGTACTAACACACCCAGCAGTGCTGCAGCGTGTATGACACAAGCGCTCCATGCGCCGTCCCCAAGGGGACACAGAGTACCTCACAGTAGCAGGGCCTTGTCCCTGACGATACCCGGCTCCTGTCCAGCAGATTCCCCAGGGGCTGCGGAGGGAGCACGGTCCCAGTGCCTGGAGACCGATTAGGATCCCACTTCACCCAGAGCCCTTAAGGGATGGGGAAGGAAAACAGCATGTGGCTCCTGCCTATGTACCCGCAATGGGTACCTCAACCTTAACAGCACCGCCGACCAGAGTGGGGTGAGAAGGGAGCATGCTGGGGGCCCTGTTATGGGCCCTCTTTTCTTCCATCCGATATCGTCAGCAGCTGCTGCTGACTAAATTGTGGAGCTACGCGTGCATGTGTGCCTCCTTCGCACAAAGCATAAAAACTGAGGAGCCCGTGATGCACGGGGGGGGTGTATAGGCAGAAGGGGAGGGGCTTTACACTTTTAAGTGTAATACTTTGTGTGGCCTCCGGAGGCAGAAGCTATACACCCAATTGTCTGGGTCTCCCAATGGAGCGACAAAGAAAGGAATGTTATCTTTAAAACTCAAGAATTGTCCCTCCTCCATATACAAACTAAGGAGCTCACATTTGATACTACCCATATTGCATGTCACCCACCCCCACACACCAAGATGTAGGGGTACCGGCATACATGTATTATCGGGGACCGTAAAAGTGTGGACGTGACCGCCCGAGCTTAATTAACATTAATTCTTAAGTCCATATAGGCAAGGAGTTATAATAGAAGTGGCGGTCTGGAGATAAGACCCTCATACAGGGGAGAGGGGGGGGGGGGGAGAAAGATGCTCCCCCTTTCATTATCATATCGGCATACTTGTGGCTTAACTGGTGGGTGTAATACCTGTAATGGTGGGCGTGGGCCGAGAGGCAGTCCGTATCAGACCATGCCTACCAAATATGCCGCTTACCCCCAGACCCCTGTCAGGCCATGCCTACACAGACCCCCACTTCTATTGTAACCATCTCCATGCCTACGTGGACTTAATAATTAATGTTAACCAAGTTTGGACGGTGATGCCCACCATCTCATCTCCCACCCCACTAACTGACATTCCCGATAATACAAGTATGCCGGGGTGCCAGTGGGTTCCTATGGAAACTGGGGGCCATCTTATTTGGTTCTATGTGAAGCCCAGAGAAATTTGTGGTCTATGCTAGAGGAACAACAAGTTTGGTATTACTGAAATGGTACTTCCATGAAGAGACATTCTTACCACAGTGAACACGGTACAAATTAAACCCCCAAATAATGGAGAAGTCGCAGTTTCTCTCACTTGGCGTCCCCCCCCCCCCCTCTTCATTCGCAAATACAACTCATTCCACAAAAAAAGAGGGGGGTACAGATGGCCGTCAGCAGCATGCTCTCTCTGCCACAATTCTACCCCAAAATTAGCCTTGTCCCCCTATACACTGCACATCTGCCTCTCATATTATATGTTGGTGGGCACCACGGTATTACAATGCATCAAACTACGATTCCCGTAGAGCACAACCCCCTCCTCCTAATGTCTCATTACCTGCAGGGACCTCTTACCTCCCCCCCCCCACTCCCCTAATGTCTCCTTACCTCAGGGACCTCTTATTCCCCCCCCCCCCTCCTGCTAATGTCTCCTTACCTGCAGGGACCTCTTATCCCCCCCCCCTCCTCCTAATGTCTCCTTACCTGCAGGGACCTCTTATCCCCCCCCACCTCATCCTAATGTCTCCTTACCTGCAGGGACCTCTTATCCCCCCCCACCTCCTCCTAATGTCTCCTTACCTGCAGGGACCTCTTATTCCCCCCCCCCCCTCCTCCTAATGTCTCCTTACCTGCAGGGACCTCTTATTCCCCCCCCCCCCTCCTCCTAATGTCTCCTTACCTGCAGGGACCTCTTATCCCCCCCCCTCCTCCTAATGTCTCCTTACCTGCAGGGACCTCTTATCCCCCCCCCTCCTCCTAATGTCTCCTTACCTGCAGGGACCTCTTATCCCCCCCCACTCCTCCTAATGTCTCCTTACCTGCAGGGACCTCTTATTCCCCCCCCCCCTCCTCCTAATGTCTCTTTACCTGCAGGGACCTCTTATTCCCCCCCCCTCCTCCTAATGTCTCTTTACCTGCAGGGACCTCTTATTCCCCCCCCCTCCTCCTAATGTCTCTTTACCTGCAGGGACCTCTTATTCCCCCCCCCTCCTCCTAATGTCTCTTTACCTGCAGGGACCTCTTATTCCCCCCCCCCTCCTCCTAATGTCTCTTTACCTGCAGGGACCTCTTATTCCCCCCCCCCTCCTCCTAATGTCTCCTCACCTCAGGGACCTCTTATTCCCCCCCCCCCTCCTCCTAATGTCTCCTTACCTGCAGGGACCTCTTATTCCCCCCCCCCTCCTCCTAATGTCTCCTTACCTGCAGGGACCTCTTATTCCCCCCCCCTCCTCCTAATGTCTCCTTACCTGCAGGGACCTCTTATTCCCCCCCCCCTCCTCCTAATGTCTCCTTACCTGCAGGGACCTCTTATCCCCCCCCCCCCCCCTCCTCCTAATGTCTCTTTACCTGCAGGGACCTCTTATTCCCCCCCCCTCCTCCTAATGTCTCCTTACCTGCAGGGACCTCTTATCCCCCCCCCCCCTCCTCCTAATGTCTCTTTACCTGCAGGGACCTCTTATTCCCCCCCCCTCCTCCTAATGTCTCTTTACCTGCAGGGACCTCTTATTCCCCCCCCCTCCTCCTAATGTCTCCTCACCTCAGGGACCTCTTATTCCCCCCCCCCCCCTCCTCCTAATGTCTTCTTATCTGCAGGGACCTCTTTTCCCCCCTCCTGCTAATGTCTCCTCACCTCAGGGACCTCTTCCCCCCCCCCCCCCTCCTGCTAATGTCTTCTTATCTGCAGGGACCTCTTCCCCCCCCCTCTTCCTAATGTCTCCTCACCTCAGGGACCTCTTTTCCCCCCTCCTGCTAATGTCTCCTTACCTGGAGGGACTTCTTTTTCAGCTGTGACGCGTCTAACCAGACTCCGCACTCTTCTGGCTGCGGCAGCGCACGGACACGTTTTTTGCTCTTCATTCCCGAGCTGTACAGCGGTGCAGACTGAGACTAGCCTGTCTGCCGCTGTGTAGACTTCACTTTCTAATTTCCCGCGGAGGGGGCTTAGTGAGGGGTCCTGATAATAAGGTGTCCTGCGCGCTGCCTGTACTCGGGAAGGTTGCAGTGTCTTGCGCACTGCCTGTACTTGGGAAAGTGTGAGTGTCTTCAGCACTGCCTGTACTCGGGAAGGTGACACTGAAGTGCGCACTTGTACTCGCGGAGCTTCATCCATGGACGTACATGTAGCAGCCTGCTGTGTGTTCAGTACTGGAGCGTGATAGGGAGTCCACCAATGTTTAAGCAAAAGTGCGACACACGGGGTAGATTTCTGCTGTGAGCCCTCGCGCAGATATACGCCTCCCTCGCGCAGATATACGCCTCCCTCGCGCAGATATACGCCTCCCTCGCGCAGATATACGCCGCCCTCGCGCAGATATACGCCTCCCTCTCGCAGATATACGCCTCCCTCGCGCAGATATACGCCTCCCTCGCGCAGATATACGCCTCCCTCGCGCAGATATACGCCTCCCTCGCGCAGATATACGCCTCCCTCTCGCAGATATACGCCTCCCTCGCGCAGATATACGCCTCCCTCGCGCAGATATACGCCTCCCTCACGCAGATATACGCCTCCCTCGCGCAGATATACGCCTCCCTCGCGCAGATATACGCCTCCCTCGCGCAGATATACGCCTCCCTCGCGCAGATATACGCCTCCCTCGCGCAGATATACGTCTCCCTCGCGCAGATATACGCCTCCCTCGCGCAGATATACCCCGCCCTCGCGCAGATATACGCCTCCCTCTCGCAGATATACGCCTCCCTCTCGCAGATATACGCCTCCCTCTCGCAGATATACGCCTCCCTCTCGCAGATATACGCCTCCCTCGCGCAGATATACGTCTCCCTCGCGCAGATATACGTCTCCCTCGCGCAGATATACGCCTCCCTCGCGCAGATATACGTCTCCCTCGCGCAGATATACGCCTCCCTCTCGCAGATATACGCCTCCCTCTCGCAGATATACGCCTCCCTCGCGCAGATATACGCCTCCCTCGCGCAGATATACGTCTCCCTCTCGCAGATATACCCCGCCCTCGCGCAGATATACGCCTCCCTCGTGCAGATATACCCCTCCCTCGCGCAGATATACGGCGCCCTCGCGCAGATATACGCCGCCCTCGCGCAGATATACGCCTCCCTCGCGCAGATATACGCCTCCCTCGCGCAGATATACGCCTCCCTCGCGCAGATATATGCCACCCTCGCGCAGATATACGCCTCCCTCGTGTAGATATACGCCTCCCTCGCGCAGAGATATGCCACCCTCGCCCAGATATACGCCTCCCTCGCGCAGATATACGCCTCCCTCGTGTAGATATACCCCGCCCTCGTGCAGATATACGCCTCCCTCGCGCAGATATACGCCTCCCTCGCGTAGATATACCCCGCCCTCGTGCAGATATACGCCTCCCTCGTGCAGATATACGCCGCCCTCGTGCAGATATACGCCTCCCTCGCGCAGATATACGCCTCCCTCGCGCAGATATACGACTCCCTCGCGCAGATATACGTCTCCCTCGCGCAGATATACGCCTCCCTCGTGCAGATATACCCCGCCCTCGCGCAGATATACGCCACCCTCGCGCAGATGATATACGCCTCCCTCGCGCAGATATACGCCTCCCTCGCGCAGATATACGCCTCCCTCGCGCAGATATACGCCTTCCTCGCGCAGATATACGCCTCCCTCGCGCAGATATATGCCACCCTCGCGCAGATATACGCCTCCCTCGTGTAGATATACGCCTCCCTCGCGCAGAGATATGCCACCCTCGCCCAGATATACGCCTCCCTCGCGCAGATATACGCCTCCCTCGTGTAGATATACCCCGCCCTCGTGCAGATATACGCCGCCCTCGCGCAGATATACGTCTCCCTCGTGCAGATATGTGTCTCCCTCGCGCAGATATACACCTCCCTCGCGCAGATATACGCCTCCCTCGCGCAGATATATGTCTCCCTCGCGCAGATATACACCTCCCTCGCGCAGATATACGCCTCCCTCGCACAGATATACGCCTCCCTTGCGCAGATATACCCCGCCCTCGTGCAGATATACGCCTCCCTCGTGCAGATATACCCCGCCCTCGTGCAGATATACGCCACCCTCGCGCAGATATACGCCTTCCTCGTGTAGATATACCCCACCCTCGTGCAGATATACGCCTCCCTCGTGCAGATATACCCCGCCCTCGTGCAGATATACGCCGCCCTCGTGCAGATATACGCCTCCCTCGCACAGATATACGCCTCCCTCGCGCAGATATACGCCACCCTCGCGCAGATATACGCCTCCCTCGTGCAGATATACCCCGCCCTCGCGCAGATATACGCCTCCCTCGCGCAGATATACGCCTTCCTCGTGTAGATATACCCCGCCCTCGCGCAGATATACGCCTCCCTCGCGCAGATATACGCCTCCCTTGCGCAGATATACGCCTCCCTCGCGCAGATATACGCCACCCTCGCGTAGATATACGCCACCTTCGCGCAGATATACGCCTCCCTCGCGCAGATATACGCCTCCCTCGCGCAGATATACGCCACCCTCGCGCAGATATACGCCTCCCTCGCGCAGATATAGTTTCATAGTTTCATAGTTTTTAAGGTTGAAGGGAGACTCTAAGTCTATCTAGTTCAACCTGTAGCCTAACATGTTGATCCAGAGGAAGGCAAAAAAACCCCAATGTGTCAAATAAGCTCCAATGGGGAAAAAATTCCTTCCTGACTCCACATACGGCAATCAGACTAGTTCCCTGGATCAACACCCTGTCATAAAATCTAATATACATAACTGGTAATATTATATTTTTCAAGAAATGCGTTCAGGCTCTGCTTAAATTTTACTTGTGAATCCCTCAATACAACATCATACGGCAGAGAGCTCCATAGTCTCACTGCTCGTACAGTAAAGAATCCTCATCTGTGATTATGATTAAACATTCTTTCCTCAAGACTTAGCGGATGCCCCCTGTTCCAGTCGCAGGCCTAGGTGTAAAGAGATCTTTGGAAAGGTCTCTGTACTGTCCCCTCATATATTTATACATTGTGATTAGATCCCCCTAAGCCTTTGTTTTTCCTAACTAACTAACCCCAAGTTTAATAACCTGTCTTGGTATTGCAGCCCCCCCCATTCCTCCAATAATCTAGGTCGCTCTTCTATCTACCTGTAAGATTATGCTATTTATAACCTTCTATACTTTTGCTAACAAGAAATGCATCCATTCCTCTCTTAAATTCATTCAGTGAGTTGGCCATCACCACTTCCTCAGGAAGAGAGTTCCAGAGCCTCACTGCTCTTACCGTGAAGAACCCTCTTCTATGCTGATGTAGGAATTTTCTTTCCTCCAATCGAAAAGAATGCCCCCTTGTTCTTGTCATAGTCCTTGGTACAAACAGATCATGGGAGAGATCTCTATATGGCCCTCTGATATATTTGTACATATTTATTAGGTCTCCCTCGCGCAGATATACGCCTCCCTCGCGCAGATATACGCCTCCCTCGCGCAGATATACGCCGCCCTCGCGCAGATATACGCCGCCCTCGCGCAGATATACGCCTCCCTCGCGCAGATATACGCCTCCCTCGCGCAGATATACGTCTCCCTCGCGCAGATATACGCCTCCCTCGCGCAGATATACCCCGCCCTCGTGCAGATATACGCCTCCCTCGCGCAGATATACGTCTCCCTCGCGCAGATATACGCCTCCCTCGTGCAGATATACCCCTCCCTCGCGCAGATATACGCCGCCCTCGCGCAGATATACGCCGCCCTCGCGCAGATATACGCCTCCCTCGCGCAGATATACGCCTCCCTCGCGCAGATATACGCCTCCCTCGCGCAGATATACGCCTCCCTCGCGTAGATATACGCCACCTTCGCGCAGATATACGCCTCCTCGCGCAGATATACGCCTCCCTCGCGCAGATATACGCCTCCCTCGCGTAGATATACCCCGCCCTCGTGCAGATATACGCCTCCCTCGTGCAGATATACGCCGCCCTCGTGCAGATATACGCCTCCCTCGCGCAGATATACGCCTCCCTCGCGCAGATATACGACTCCCTCGCGTAGATATACCCCGCCCTCGTGCAGATATACGCCTCCCTCGTGCAGATATACGCCGCCCTCGCGCAGATATACGCCTCCCTCGCGTAGATATACCCCGCCCTCGTGCAGATATACGCCTCCCTCGTGCAGATATACGCCACCTTCGCGCAGATATACGCCTCCTCGCGCAGATATACGCCTCCCTCGCGCAGATATACGCCTCCCTCGCGTAGATATACCCCGCCCTCGTGCAGATATACGCCTCCCTCGTGCAGATATACGCCGCCCTCGTGCAGATATACGCCTCCCTCGCGCAGATATACGCCTCCCTCGCGCAGATATACGACTCCCTCGCGCAGATATACGTCTCCCTCGTGCAGATATACGCCTCCCTCGTGCAGATATACCCCGCCCTCGCGCAGATATACGCCACCCTCGCGCAGATGATATACGCCTCCCTCGCGCAGATATACGCCTCCCTCGCGCAGATATACGCCTCCCTCGCGCAGATATACGCCTTCCTCGCGCAGATATACGCCTCCCTCGCGCAGATATACGCCACCCTCGCGCAGATATACGCCTCCCTCGTGTAGATATACGCCTCCCTCGCGCAGAGATATGCCACCCTCGCCCAGATATACGCCTCCCTCGCGCAGATATACGCCTCCCTCGTGTAGATATACCCCGCCCTCGTGCAGATATACGCCGCCCTCGCGCAGATATACGTCTCCCTCGTGCAGATATATGTCTCCCTCGCGCAGATATACACCTCCCTCGCGCAGATATACTCCTCCCTCGCGCAGATATATGTCTCCCTCGCGCAGATATACACCTCCCTCGCGCAGATATACGCCTCCCTCGCGCAGATATACCCCGCCCTCGTGCAGATATACGCCTCCCTCGTGCAGATATACCCCGCCCTCGTGCAGATATACGCCACCCTCGCGCAGATATACGCCTTCCTCGTGTAGATATACCCCACCCTCGTGCAGATATACGCCTCCCTCGTGCAGATATACCCCGCCCTCGTGCAGATATACGCCGCCCTCGTGCAGATATACGCCTCCCTCGCACAGATATACGCCTCCCTCGCGCAGATATACGCCACCCTCGCGCAGATATACGCCTCCCTCGCGCAGATATACCCCGCCCTCGCGCAGATATACGCCTCCCTCGCGCAGATATACGCCTTCCTCGTGTAGATATACCCCGCCCTCGCGCAGATATATGCCTCCCTCGTGCAGATATATCCCGCCCTCGTGCAGATATACGCCGCCCTCGTGCAGATATACGCCTCCCTCGCACAGATATATGCCTCCCTCGCGCAGATATACGCCACCCTCGCGCAGATATACGCCTCCCTCGCGCAGATATACCCCGCCCTTGCGCAGATATACGCCGCCCTCGCGCAAATATACGCCTTCCTCGTGTAGATATACCCCGCCCTCGCGCAGATATACGCCGCCCTCGTGCAGATATACGCCGCCCTCGTGCAGATATACGCCGCCCTTGCGCAGATATACGTCTCCCTTGTGCAGATATACGCCTCCCTCGCGCAGATATACGCCTCCCTCGCGCAGATATACGTCTCCCTCGCGCAGATATACGCCTCCCACGCGCAGATATACGCCTCCCTCGCGCAGATATATGTCTCCCTCGCGCAGATATACGCCTCCCTCGCGCAGATATACGCCTCCCTCGCGCAGATATACGCCTCCCTCGCGCAGATATACGCCACCCTTGTGCAGATATACGCCTCCCTCGTGCAGATATACCCCGCCCTCGTGCAGATATACACCACCCTCGAGCAGATATACACCTCCCTCGTGCAGATATACGCCTCCCTCGTGCAGATATACGCCTCCCTCGTGCAGATATCCGCCGCCCTCATGCAGATATACGCCTCCCTCGTGCAGATATACGCCTCCGCGCAAATTTACGCTGCCCTCGCGCAGATATTCGCCGCCCTCGCGCAGATATACGCCGCCCTCGCGCATATATACCGCGCCCTCGCGCAGATATATGCCACCCTCACGCAGATATATGCCACCCTCGTGCAGATATACGCCACCCTCGTGCAGATATACGCCTCCCTCGTGTAGATATACCCCGCCCTCGTGCAGATATACGCCTCCCTCGTGCAGATATACGCCTCCCTCGTGCAGATATACCCTGCCCTCGTGCAGATATACGCCGCCCTCGTGCAGATATACGCCTCCCTTGTGCAGATATATGCCTCCTTCGTGCAGATATACGCCTCCGCGCAAATATACGCTGCCCTCATGCAGATATTGCTGCCCTCGTGCAGATATACCCTGCCCTCGTGCAGATATACGCCGCCCTCGTGCAGATATACGCCTCCCTTGTGCAGATATATGCCTCCTTCGCACAGATATACGCCTCACTCGCGCAGATATACCCCGCCCTCGTGCAGATATACGCCTCCCTCGTGCAGATATACCCCGCCCTCGTGCAGATATACGCCACTTTCGCGCAGATATACGCCTTCCTCGTGTAGATATACCCCACCCTCGTGCAGATATACGCCTCCTTCATGCAGATATACCCCGCCCCCGTGCAGATATACGCCGCCCTCGTGCAGATATACGCCTCCCTCGCACAGATATATGCCTCCCTCGCGCAGATATACGCCACCCTCGCGCAGATATACGCCTCCCTCGCGCAGATATACCCCGCCCTCGCGCAGATATACGCCTCCCTCGCGCAGATATACGCCTTCCTCGTGTAGATATACCCTGCCCTCGCGCAGATATACGCCTCCCTCGTGTGGATATACGCCGCCCTCGTGCAGATATACGCCGCCCTCGTGCAGATATACGCCGCCCTTGCGCAGATATACGTCTCCCTTGTGCAGATATACGCCTCCCTCGCGCAGATATACGTCTCCCTCGCGCAGATATACGCCTCCCTCGCGCAGATATACGCCTCCCTCGCGCAGATATATGTCTCCCTCGCGCAGATATACGCCTCCCTCGCGCAGATATACGCCTCCCTCGCGCAGATATGCGCCTCCCTCGCGCAGATATACGCCTCCCTCGCGCACATATACGCCGCCCTCGTGCAGATATACGCCTCCCTCGTGCAGATATACCCCGCCCTCGTGCAGATATACGCCACCCTTGAGCAGATATACGCCTCCCTCGTGCAGATATACCCCGCCCTCGTGCAGATATACGCCGCCCTCGTGCAGATATACGCCGCCCTCGTGCAGATATACACCTCCCTCGTGCAGATATACGCCTCCCTCGTGCAGATATACGCCTCCCTCGTGCAGATATACCCCGCCCTCGTGCAGATATACGCCGCCCTCGTGCAGATATACACCTCCCTCGTGCAGATATACGCCTCCCTCGTGCAGATATACGCCTCCGCGCAAATATACGCTGCCCTCGCGCAGATATTCTCCGCCCTCGCGCAGATATACGCCGCCCTCGGGCATATATACCGCGCCCTCGCGCAGATATATGCCACCCTCGTGCAGATATACGCCACCCTCGTGCAGATATATGCCTCCCTCGTGCAGATATACGCCTCCCTTGTGCAGATATACCCTGCCCTCGTGCAGATATACGCCGCCCTCGTGCAGATATACGCCTCCCTTGTGCAGATATACGCCTCCTTTGTGCAGATATACGCCTCCTTTGTGCAGATATACACCTCCGCGCAAATATACGCTGCCCTCGTGCAGATATTCGCCGCCCTCGCGCATATATACCGCGCCCTCGCGCAGATATATGCCGCCCTTGCGCAGATATATGCTGCCCTCGTGCAGATATACGCCACCCTCGTGCAGATATATGCCGCCCTCGTGCAGATATATGCCTCCCTCGTGCAGATATATGCTTTCCTCGTGCAGATATATGCCGCCCTCATAAGTAATGGTGGCCAGAGAGTGCTTCTGTTAGCACAATGCATCTTGTCCTCTATTACTATCTGCCAGCTGTCACTGAACAGGAGGCAGCCATATAAAAGGAGAGACCACCCAGCCCCTGGAAAGTGTCACGTTTCCACCAGACAGAAATGTGGGAAACCCAGAGCCATTTTCAGCTGTCCAGAAAGGGGGGATGTTCTGGAGAAAATGTCCAGATCCAGATTTTGCACCACAGCTTCATGTGCTGCCCTCCAGCATCACCCACAGCGCGTCTTCTGGAAGATGGTGAGTGCGCAGTGATCATCGTTATCCCTAGACCCTAAATAGAGCAAGGGGGTCCGGCAAATTCACCACTCCCCACCCTGTCTCCTGGGAGAGTCACCTCTAGTGATGGGCACGTGTAATGGTACTTGGGTGCCATGCTCAAATCCTCGCCCTACATATTGTGCAGCTGTTAGCCAATCAACAACGCAGTAGGCTGAGCTCACATGTCCTGTAGTTGTCCATTAGACCAGATACTGCAGAGATCCGTTGGCAAAATGATTTCTGCTGGATCCGTTTTTCTAACATTGGATTGTATGGAGGACGAATCCGTTAATGGATTTCTATTTATCTTCCATTTGAAATGGATCTTGTAAGAAAAAAATAGACCCGTTACATAATGGATAACTAAATCGCAATCCATTAATGGATCCGTTCTCCATAGACTCCAATGTTTAAAAAACAGATCTGGCAGACATCAGTTATTTCAAAAAGGGCAAAAAGTTGTGTTTGCAGAACTTTTCTCACAACGGATCTCTGTTCTATCGGATTACCAGATATGTGAACTTAGCCTAATGCTGTAGCCATGTTAGCTACTGGCATTGCTGTAATTGGCCGGCCACATCGCGTCATGGGGTCTTACATGAGACCTGGTGGTGCGATGCTCAGCATGCTGCATATAGGAGGGAGAGCTTAGATTAGAGCAGGCATAGTTTAATTGCTTTTACATTTATTGTATAATGCCGTAAACAATACATATAATGACTACCTCTGTGCTACAATACTCCAGGAAATAAATTGATCATTGTATGTAAAGCAAAAAAGCTGGGATTGCAATGATAATAGGAATTTCTTGTGCAGCAATAACATAGGCTACTTATTCACATAATTCAGATAGAGAATAACATGCGTCCACTATGAATTGATTACTCAACTATAGAGTAGACTGTGGAGTGCCCTACACAACAGGTAGTAATGGCAGATAGTATAACAGCTTTTAATAAAGGGCTGGCTGATTTCCTCAGAACACACAACATTGTCTGTTATAAATGACTTAAGCCTGCTTTACACGTTACAATTTCGCATACGATATCGTATGCGATCGTACCCGCCCCCATCGTATGTGTGGCACGTTCAATTTGTTGAACGTGTTGCACAAACGATTATTTGCCGTCACACGTACTTACCCTTCCATACGACCTCGATGTGGGTGGCGAACATCCTCTTCCTGTAGCCGGAGGGACGTTCGACGTCACGCGACAGCCGGACAATAGAAGCGGAGGGGCGGAGATGAGCGGGACGTAAACATCCCGCACACCTCCTTCCTTCTGCATTGCCGGCGGGACGTAGGTAAGATCTGTTTATCGTTGCCGGGGTGTCACACACTGTGATGTGTGGTACCTCGGGAACATTGCACAACCTCACGTTCAATTTTTAGGAATTGAATGACGTGCGTGCGATGAACATTTTAACGTTCAATCGCAATCGCACGTAGCTGTCACACGCTACAATATAACTTACGATGCCGGATGTGCGTCACTTACGACGTGACCCCGCAGACACATCGTAAGATATACTGTAGCGTGTAAAGCCCGCTATAGGGACAAAATACATAACTGGTGGAGAAAGGTTGAACTAGAAGGACCTAGGTCTTTTTTCAACCTAAGTATGTAACTATGAGTAGCTAATTAGTCAGTGTGTCTTAGGGTATGTGCGCACGTTGCTTTTTACCTGCTTTTTACCTGCTTTTTTGCTGCTTTTTCTTCTGCGCTGTTTAATGCCAAAATGGATGTGTTCTTCTATTCAAGCAAAGTCTATGGGAATTTGGGTTTCTTGTTCACACTATGTTGTTCAAAATGCTGCCTTTTTGTGGCAGAACTTTGGTCAAAAACTCAGCTTTGCAGTGCAAAACCCAAATGGCAAAAACAATTGACATGTTGCTTCTTTGAAAAGCTGAGTTTTTGACCAAAGTTCTGCCACAAAAAGGCAGCATTTTGAATAACATAGTGTGAACAAGAAACCCAAATTCCCATAGACTTTGCTTGAATAGAACAACACATCCATTTTGGCATTAAACAGCGCAGAAGAAAAAGCAGCAAAAAAGCAGGTAAAAAGCAGGTAAAAAGCAACGTGCGCACATACCCTAATATAAACACAATTAGATGTTTGTGCTCTGAGACCTGATATAGCAGTGAATCTCCTAGACACTGACTACAAATAACGTGTCACGCTCAATACATACATCCAAAACACCATGACTCGATAAAATACAGGATTTTATTTTCTCTATCTTATTATGTGACACATAACAGGGATAACAATAAAAAAAAAATAAAAAAAACCTTTGGAGAAGGATGATGAGACAATATACCAGGGCAGATTACATACAGTATAGTAACAAATATATGATTCAAAATACTGAATTTTTTTCTCATATATACAACATAATAAATATTGCGATAGAAACCTTATTACCAATTTATCAGAATATATTAAAGCACTGGTTATTAAAATATAACCTTTATTGTTATCAATTAAAATATTAAATTAACCCAAACAAGTGATACCACAAAGTAATTTAGCACAAAATTCAAATTAGATGTACATGAGATAGACTCCAGGGGAGTTATTTAGACTTTCTTCTCAATGCTCCCAATATACTCATGTGTGTCCAAATAGGATTAAAGTGACATTGTGCATAACCGCTTTTCTCCCATAGGGTGGAAACACATCTATGCGAGTAAAATCGGTCCGACTGGGCTGAAAAAAACTCGGATGATTTTAGTTCACGTTAGGTGCGAGTGCAACGCAAGTGCGATGCTATTTCTGAGATTTTACAAGCGTGTGTAATGCGTGTGTAATGCGTGTGTAATGCGTATTTTTTACTATGTCATCTGCCATTCAGCGCTGCTACATGGCCGCTGACAGCAGACACAGACAGCCATGTAGCAGAGCTGAATGGCAGATGACAGCAGACACAGACAGAGCCGCACGATCAGAATGAACTCGGGTGAACTTAACCCGATTGTCATGCTGCGGCTCTGTCTGTGTCGCGTCCTGATTAGCGGTCACCAGTGAAGGGCTCACCGGTGACCACTAATCCCCCGAGTGACTGAAGTTAGACAGCCCTCTCTCATACTCACCGATCCCCGGCACTGCACGGCTTTCTCACTGCTCCGGCGGCTTTTACTATTTTGAAAAAGCCGGCCGCTCATTAAACAATCTCGTATTCCCTGCTTTCCCCGCCCACAGGCGCCTATGATTGGTTGCAGTGAGACACGCCCCCACGCTGAGTGACAGGTGTCTCACTGCACCCAATCACAGCAGCCGGTGGGCGGGTCTATACTGTGCAGTGAAATAAATAAATAAATAATTAAAAAAAATGGCGTGCGGTCCCCCCCAATTTTAATACCAGCCAGATAAAGCCATACGGCTGAAGGCTGGTATTCTCAGGATGGGGAGCTCCACGTTATGGGGAGCCCCCCAGCCTAACAATATCAGCCAACAGCCGCCCAGAATTGCCGCATACATTATATGCGACAGTTCTGGGACTGTACCCGGCTCTTCCCGATTTGCCCTGGTGCTTTGGCAAATCGGGGTAATAAGGAGTTATTGGCAGCCCATAGCTGCCAATAAGTCCTAGATTAATCATGTCAGGCGTCTATGAGACACCCTCCATGATTAATATGTAAGTTACAGTAAATAAACACACACACATGAAAAAATCCTTTATTAGAAATAAAAAACACAAACACATTCCCTCATTACCAATTTAATAAGCCCCAAAAAGCCCTCCATGTCCGGCGTCATCCACGGACCTCCAGCGTCGCTTCCAGCATGAAGGTGACAGGAGCTGCAGAAGACACCGCCGCTCCGGTCACCTCCAAGCAGCAACTGAGGTGACTAGCGCGATCTGCTGAGGTGTCACTGAGGTTACCCGCTGTCACTGACCCGTGTGTGACACGTAATATGGGCGTCTCACCGTTATATGAACCGGTAATCAGGCATTTAGCCTGATTATCCGGTGTGGACTAATGAATGAAGTGGGCGGCACAATAGTTTATATAAGTATCACACCTTCCAAGGTATGACTTGGTCTGTAATTGTCAGCTCAACATGCCTCTGATAGTATAGCCTCCAACTGCCCTGATGAATCACTACTGAGGAAACGCGTCGGGAAGGAGGACGTAGAGTAATATTGGTGTTACCTGGGGTATTGTGTGGTGTTTGAAAGTCGCCCCCCCCCTAAAATTGTAAGGCAACATCATTTTCATTGGTATGCGGTGGGATAGATGGTGAGCAAAAATCCCACTGCTACCATTGATTGCACTATTTTGCACTTTGAGCACAATCATCACTTAAACCGTTTTTATCTCAGTCTGATTATATATCAGTGTCCATAGTGAATTTTTTCACATGGTCAATTGTCTATATTTATTTGCACATAGCCACTTTACAAGAGTGATATTCTCTGGGCAAAAGTGCATTTATGGGAGAAAAGCGGTTTTGCACAATGTCACTTTAATCCTATTTGGATACACATGAGTATATTGGGAGCATTGAGAAGAAAGTCTAAATAACTCCCCTGGAGTCTATCTCGTGTACATCTAATTTGAATTTTGTGCTAAATTACTTTGTGGTATCACTTGTTTGGGTTAATTTAATATTTTAATTGATAACAATAAAGGTTATATTTTAATTACCAGTGCTTTTATATATAATAAATATTGCCCACAAAGTACTGCAATCACTCATTATATTACTGTTGGTCTTCTGATGCTGGGTGCAACTATGCTGAATACATATACAAAGTGCAAGAACTTCAATTAATTTCAAATGGGTAGAATATTAATGCCATATAGCGCTGAATATGCTATTCCTATATTAGAAAAATAACCAAAAATTGATTTTTTTTAATTAATATAAACTGCAAATACTCTTACCACAAATCACCAATATGTGAGTATTAAATTAGCACCCAATGAACAAATATACAGACTTCACTAGCACAAAACTGGAAAACACTGTATATCTATCTAATATATAAAGCTGAGTGTATGTGTGTGTGTGTGTATGTACTGTATGTATGTATGTCCACTAAAGGAATCCGCATCGTCGCATTTACAATCACGAAATTTTGCACAGAGGCTTCATGTGACTCAGGGAACGTCATAGACTATGTTTGGACGGGTAAATTTAACCCCGCGCTTTACAGTTAGTCTCCAAAATCCTGCTTCCATTAATCTGAATGGAGCTGGGAGATACGGGCTATTAATAGCAACTGTCAGTGGTTGCTATAGGAGCAAAAACTGTTAGTAAAAAAGCCGATGTGTGAGGTAATAAGTTGGGGAGACGGATAGAGAGAAACAGACAGAGACAGCCGGGGAAAGAGACAGAGAGATAGAGACAAAGACAATCAGGCAAAGAGACAGCCGAGCAAAGAGACAGCCAAGCAAAGAGACAGCCGGGCAAAGAGACAGTCGGGCAAAGAGACAGTCGGGCAAAGAGACAACCCTGGAAAGAGACAGCCCTGGAAAGAGACAGACGGGCAAAGAGACAGACCTGGAAAGAGACAGACCTGGAAAGAGACAGCCCTGGAAGAGACAGCTGGGCAAAGAGACAGACCTGGAAAGAGACAGCCCTGGAAGAGACAGACGGGCAAAGAGACAGACCTGGAAAGAGACAGCCCTGGAATAGACAGACGGGCAAAGAGACAGACGGGCAAATAAACAGACGGGCAAAGAGACAGACCTGGAAAGAGACAGACCTTAAAAGAGACAGCCCTGGAAAGAGACAGCTGGGCAAAGAGACAGACCTGGAAAGAGACAGCCCTGGAAGAGACAGACGGGCAAAGAGACAGACCTGGAAAGAGACAGCCCTGGAATAGACAGACGGGCAAAGAGACAGACCTGGAAAGAGACAGCCGGGGAAAGAGACAGCCGGGGAAAGAGACAGCCGGGCAAAAAGACAAACGGGGAAAGAGACAGACGGGGAAAGAGAGAGACAGACGGGGAAAAAGACAGACGGGGAAAGAGACAGACTGGGAAAGAGACAGACGGGGAAAGAGACAGACCTGGAAAGAGACAGACCTGGAAGAGACAGACGGGCAAAGAGAGAGACCTGGAAAGAGACAGCCGGGGAAAGAGACAGCCGGGGAAAGAGACAGCCGGGCAAAGAGACAGAAGGGGAAAGAGACAGCTGGGCAAAGAGACAGACCTGGAAAGAGACAGCCCTGGAAGAGACAGACGGGCAAAGAGACAGACCTGGAAAGAGACAGCCCTGGAAAAGACAGACGGGCAAAGAGACAGACCTGGAAAGAGACAGCCGGGGAAAGAGACAGCCGGGGAAAGAGACAGCCGGGCAAAAAGACAAACGGGGAAAGAGACAGACGGGGAAAGAGAGAGACAGACGGGGAAAAAGACAGACGGGGAAAGAGACAGACTGGGAAAGAGACAGACGGGGAAAGAGACAGACCTGGAAAGAGACAGACCTGGAAGAGACAGACGGGCAAAGAGAGAGACCTGGAAAGAGACAGCCGGGGAAAGAGACAGCCGGGGAAAGAGACAGCCGGGCAAAGAGACAGAAGGGGAAAGAGACAGAAGGGGAAAGAGACAGACAGGGAAAGAGACAGACGGGGAAAGAGTCAGCCGGGCAAAGAGACAGAAGGGGAAAAAGACAGGTGGTGAGACAGAAGGAGAAAGAGACAGAAGGAGAAAGAGACAGAAGGGAAAAGAGACAGAAGGGAAAAGAGACAGAAGAGGAAAGAGACAGACGGGGAAAGAGACAGACAGGGAAAGAGACAGCCGGGCAAAGAGACAGCCGGGCAAAGAGACAGCCGGGGAAAGAGACAGGGAAAGAGACAGCCGGGCAAAGAGACAGCCGGGGAAAGAGACAGCCGGGGAAAGAGACAGCCCTGGAAGGAGACAGACGGGGAACGAGACAGGCAGACAGAATCAGACAGACACAGAGAAAGAGAGAGACATAGAGATAGAGACACAGAGATAGAGACAGATAGACAGAGAGACTGATACAGAGACAGACAGAGAAACTGATACAGACAGAGACAGACACACAGAGACAGACAGACAGACAGATACCGACAGAAACTCGAAGAGAGATAGTTACTATCCCGGGCAACGCCCGGGTAATACAGCTAGTTATAAATAAGCACCACCATATACAATGCCGCTCACCACTACTGGCACCCCTTAATGTTTTTCATAGATTGTATAATATCTCCAGAAATAAATGGAAATGTACCAAAGTTATATCCTCAGGACGTTTTAATTGGTGGTCCAAAGTAATACAATAATAAAACATTGTTTGTCAACTTACATGTTGCAATTTCAAAGAAGAGACCAACTAAACAGCAGGTACAGCAATACAGGCCCCCCTGATTAATACTTGGTTGCACACCTTTTGGGATTGATGCACGCCTCCAGACGTTTCTTGTAGCCATCCATAAGCCTCTGCACTTCTCAGCTGGTATTTTCTCCCACTCTCCCTTTGCAGTTTGTTCAAGCTCTTGAATGTTTGCAGGGTTCTTTTTCAGCAAATTTCAGCTTATATTTATCATCATCATCAGTCATTTAGGACAACATTGGATCATTCAGAGATCCTCAATGAACTTCTTGAGGGATTTTGCTGCACTGAAAGTAAAGGGGACGAATAATATTGCACACCCCACTTTTCAGTTTATTCTTTCTTACAAAAGTTTAAAATAAGAAATACATTTTGTTCAACTTCACAATTGTGTCCCACTTGTTGATTCTTCACCATAACATTAACTTTTTTATCTTTATGTTTGAAGATAAAAAAGTTAATGTTATGGTGAAGAATCAACAAGTGGGACACAATTGTGAAGTTGAACAAAATTTATTTCTTATTTTAAACTTTTGTAAAAAAGAATAAACTGAAAATTGGGGCGTGCAATATTATTCGTCCCCTTTACTTTACCTGAAATGTGGGAAAAGGTTGAAAAAGTCAAGGGGGCCGAATACTTTCTCAAAGCACTATTGGGACAGCTAGAGAGGAAATGTTTTAGGATATTACTGGTGTTGCCTATCCCTTTAGAACCTTTGATAGAAGGAAATTATGACCTTTGGAAGATTTGACCATTTAACTTAATATAAGTAAAAGCACCAGAAAAGACGGACGGTATTAACTGGACTATACGGACCATCTATATACACATTAAACAGAATGTATTGATTTTCTGAAGCTGGTTATCAATAGTAAAAATAGAGGTTTATAGGGGCTACGCTTTGCTTCTTTATGCTCCTTTGCATTACGAGTATTATAAGGTAACATGAGTAATTTAGGGATCTTTTCCCATTTGTGTAGACCCCCTTCTTTCCCCTTCTTCTCTTCACTGATTCCTTATTTGGTACCAATATTTAGAGCCAATTTTATCTTGTTTATTATATTGATGCACACCTGTATTGTTCTTCATTTTAAATTTACTAATAAAAGGTATTTTTGATGAGTTTTTCTTGGTAATTTCTGTGAGCTGCAGTCCTGATATCCTCAGACAGCTCTTTTGTCTTCATCATTGTGACAAAGGAACAGGGCCTACCATGTTTTAAAACTCTGAAGCTATTATTCATTGGTTAATTCATGTCACATGGGCACCGAAAATTTATCACAAGTGATTGTCATTTATGATTTACCCCATATAGAGTCAAAATGTGTTTTCATACTTATATAATGTAAAGCGTGCCAATACCAGTGTCACAGCAGCTTTAGGGTTTTCTATTTTTCCCTCCCACTGTTTTTTATTTCAAATTGTTGTTTATCATTTGCTCTTTTGTATTTAACATAAGTGCTGTATACACAAAAGCTGTTTCACTTGATTTATTTCAGGAGATATTCCACATCATGTATTTAAACTTCATGGGGGCCAATAATGATGAGCAGGACTGTAATATCCAATGAGATTAATATCATGTAGATGCCTAATAAGCACCAATTGATTGCAATCAGGCTTACAATCACGCACTATTGGAGTATTATCTATGGATGGAAATGTCTCCCAGTCCCAATGTTTCTTTCTGAGGATGTGTCCGAACGAAACGTGCATCAGGGAGTTTCCAGTGGAAGCCACATTATGGCAAATTTATCATTTATGTTTGTCTGGTGTTCATTCCAATTTAGGATTTATCATGGGGTTACAAAAGTATCCCAATATGGAACTGTGAGGTATGGTGCTGGTTATTTTATGGTGGTACATACCTTTAATATTTAATTATTTTCAGCAATGTGCTGTCACAGTATCCACGTTGAGAGACATGTCCATCCATAGATAATACTCCAGTAGTGGGTGATTGCAATTAATTGGTGCTTATTAGGCATCTACATGATATGAATTCTCACTGGATATTAAATGGTGGTGCTTATTTATAATATGCAATTTTTTCCAGTTTTTTGCTAGTGAAATATTTATATTTGTTCATTGGGTGCTTATTTAATACTCAAAAATTAGTGATTTGTGGTAGGAGCAGTTGCAGTTTATATTAATAAAAAAAATGTTATTTTTCCAATAACATATTCAGCGCTATATGGCACTACCATTTGAAATTAATTGAAGTATTTGCACTTTGTATATGTATTCAGCATAGTTCCACCCAGCATCAGAAGACTAACAGTAATATAATGAGTGATTGCAGGTACTTTGTGGACAATATTTATTATGTTGTATATACAGTATATATATACATATATATATATATATATATATATATATATATATATATATATATATATATATATATATAAAAAAAATCTGTATTTTGATTCATATATTTGTTACCATATTGTAATCTATTATAGATAAATCTGTTTATCTCACAACAGGTGGTTATGTCTTATCCAACGCACTGTCAGTTTAGATGTAGCAGAGCTAGAATTGTGGGACCTGTTTTTGAGGTTAATAAAGGGATGAAAGAGGAATTATTTTTTTTGTATTTTATTGCAAATTCAGGATTTTTTTGTGTTTGTGTTTATTTCTTTTCACTGACAAACTAGTAAAGGGGGCAATCTCAGATGCCTCCCATTACTAATCTAGGGCTTAGTGGCACCTGTGAGCTATTATTAACCCCTGATTACTCTCCATGGTAATCAGGATGAGCGGGGTAAAGTTCTGGGATTGTTGCATCTAATGGATGCGACAATCCTGGACGGCTGCAGGTTGCTTTTTTTAGGCTGGGGGGCCTAATAACCATGGGACTCCCCAGGCTGAGAATACCAGCCCCCAGCTGTTTAGCTTGATGATGGCTAGGTATCAAAATTGGGGGCAACTGCACGTCGCTTCTTTAATTATTTATTTGTTTATCTTTTTTTAAAAAAACGCATGAGATCCCTCTTATTTTGATACACTGCCAAGATAAGTGCACGGCTGGGGCTGCAGCCTGTAGCTGAAGGCTTTATCTGTTCTGGGTATCATAATATGGGAGGACAATATTTCAGTGTTTTTATTTATTTTTACATCAATATAGACACACGCACAGTACCTCTGATTAGTAACAGACACGCTGTCACTCAGGGTGGGGGCGCTGTCTGACTGCAACCAGAGATGCCCAGACTGCTGGTGGGCGGGGGAAGCAGTGCATATGCATGAAGATAATGAGTGGCCCAGGAAGTAGAGTGAGCGGCCTTGGAAGCAGTGTATAGCCGCGTTGACACCGGTAATTATAAAGTGCTTAGATTTTTTTTTAATTACCCAGGTGGCCGGACCCTGATCTTTACCGGAGTTCCCTGAGAACTCCGGGGTCGGTGCTTGGGTTTTTTTGAACCCACGTGGATCTGGACCTTAACAGTCCTGGTCTGTCCGTCATTAATTATAATAGGTGAAAAATATGTGGAGAGTGGATGTTTAAAAACCGCGCCAAGGACCACTCATGAAGGAGATGAATTTAACGTGACTTTATTCCATGTTCAGGTCTGACCTGAACATGGAATAAAGTCACGTTAAATTCATCTCCTTCATGAGTGGTCCTTGGCGCGGTTTTTAAACATCCACTCTCCACATATTTTTCACCGATTACAGGGATGACTGCTGCCTTTGACCTATTTCAGATGCCTGCAGAGTGGTTGTGACTTTCACAACCACACTTGGTGAGTAACCTCTTGTTATCACACCCCAATTGTTTGTCGGGTAAGACCCTATTGCGCTCCTTTTCCACAGTGTTTGCACATTAATTATAATAGAGCAGACTTTTTAATGATACAATGATAACAAATATGTGTAGTTTTTTTATTTCTTAATTGTTAATGGGGCAACTTTTATATAATTTTTAAACAGTTTTTTACTGTATCTGTTAGTTCTTGTAGGGGAATTGAACCTGCGATTATTGCTTGTGCTATATACAGCAATGTTACACTATTTCCTAACATTGGTTCATGACTTTTGTATTTTATACATCCATTTGATTTGTTTTGTGATCAACTATAAATTATATAAAAAAAGAAACAGATGAGCAGACATCTAGAAAAAAAAATTAGACTTCAAGAATTTTTATTTTACAACTTGATATAAAATCTAGAAATATCAACTGGTAACAGGTTACATTGTACAAAAAAATACTGAGACCCATTTGTAGTGTACACACATTGTGAGGTTCTTCCAAAAATCCAGCTGACCAGCGCTGCTCTGCTTCACATAGTGAAGTGTGTGGTGGCAAACCAGGTGAGGAGTACAAGGAGACGTTTGTCTTGCCTACAGTCAAGCATAGTGGTTGTACTATCATGTTTTGGGTGTGCATGAGTGCTACCGGCTGTGGGGAGCTACAGTTCATTGAGGGAATCATGAATGCTAACATGTACTTTGACTTACAGTCCCTTACAGAAGTTCTGTTGCTTATCCATGTTATGTAAATAGAAGCTTATCACCTGACTTTAAATTCATCCATTGGTTTTATAAATTACTCTTTGGAAAGCTGAAACCCTCCCAAATTTGGTTTAGGTTATGAAAATAAAGTTGCTGCAAAGCTGAAATATTGATCAGTTAATGAACACAGAAAGGTCAGATTTTGGCAAGACAAAAGTTTTGTCTCCTTGTCATATAATGCACCCAATCTTAGTTTACATCCTCACCTGTGCTCACTAAATGTTCGGTTAATTAGTGGGTGTGTATAAAAAGAAACCCATCACCCCAGATCTTCACTTGAACTGCAACTTGACCTCAGACAACGTGCGAAAAATCCACCTTGCGACCAAAGCCTTGATTATCAAGAGGCTGAAGACCAGATCCACTGCAGAAGTGGCTGGCACCTTTAATGTGTCTCAGTGTCAAGTACAAACAATTACAAAAAGATTTGAAGAGACTGGAGATATTTTTGACAAGCCCAGGTCCGGCAGATGCCGCAAGACAACTTCTCAGGAGGAACGTTTGTTGGTTAGAAAATCCAAAGCCAGCCCGTCTTCCACTGCAGCAGAGCTCCAAAAGGCCTGGTCACCTCAAGTCCCTGTGTCAACTAGAACAGTTTGTAGGATTCTGTCTCGAAATGGCCTCCATGTCATCAGTGCCCAGATGCCAGCACTAAACAAAAGGCAATTAAAAAAAGTGTGGAATTTGCCAAGTCCCACAACCTGCTAAACAGATGGACGCTGTAAAAGTGGCAGAAGGTGGATTTCTCAGATGAATCATCAGTTGAATTACACCACAGCCACCGCAAATACTGCAGGAGACGTACTGGAGACCTTATGGATCCAGAAAACAGTTAAGTTTGGTGGTGGAAAGATCATGGTCTGGGGTTACATTCAGTATGGGGGTGTGCAAAACATTTGCAAGGTGGAAGGCAATATCAATAGCCTAAAATATCAAGAAGTATTAGCTACCTCTCCCAATCATTAAAGGGGTCAAATTCTGCAGCAGGATGGTGCTCCATCTCATACATCCATCTCTACAACAAAGTTCCTCCTGGCAAAGAAGATCAAGGTGCTCAAGGACTGGCCAGACCAGTCACTAGACATGAACTTCATTGAGCATGTTTGGGGTAGGATGAAAGAGGAAGCTTGGAAGACAAAACCAAAGAATCTAGATGAACTCTGGGAGGCATGTAAGACTGCATTCTTTGCTATTACTGATTACTTCATTAATAAATTGCATGAATCATTGTTGAACCATATGAATGCAGACATTCAAGCTCATGGAAGTCACACAAAATATTAAATATGGCTCTAATAGCACCACAACTTCATTCACCAATGTAATGCAACATATCTTTGTATTAGAAGTTAATTATTTGTTTGAATTTCACATTACTTTCTGTAGGCGACAAAACTTTTGTCTTGCCAAAATCTGACCTTTTTGTGTTCATTAAATGATCAATATTTCAGCTTTGCAGCAACTTTATTTTCATAACCTAAACCAAACTTGGGAGGTTTTCAGCTTTCAAAAGAGTAATTTATAAAAACAATGGATGAATTTAAAGTCAGGTTATAAGCTTTTATTTACATAACATGGATAAGCGACAGAACGTCTGTCAGGGACTGTACCGAAGCAGAGCACAATCTCCTCCCTTCGGAAACTGGGCCACAGGGCGATCCCAATCACAGCTTCAAGACAACCACCGCCTTGCTAAAGAAACTGAGGGTAAAGGTGCTAGACTGGCCATCATGTCTCTAGACCTAAACCCTATTGAGCATCTGTGGAGCATCCTCAAATGCAAGGTGGCAGAGCGCAAGGTTTCTAACATCTACCAGCTCAGTGATGTTGTCATTGAGGAGTGGAAAAGGATTCCAGTAGTTCCTGTGAAGTTCTAGTGAACTCCAAGCCCAAGAGCGTTAAGGCAGTACCTAAAAATAATGGAGGTCACCCAAAATATTGAAACTTTGGGCACAATTTGTCCATTTTTATTTAGGGGTACTCATTTTTGTTGCTAGCGGTTTAGACATGTCGGTGTATTCAATTAAGGAGAAGAATGTGCATTAAAAAAACAACAAAAGAATAAAATAATTAATTTTTCTTAAAAGGAACCAAACATCAAGATTTTGGTATATAAGGTAAAGCCAGTGCAGTACTGGAACTATCAGGCACAGGATGTACATACCATTAGTGGGCAGGTCTGATGTTTAGTCTGTGAAAACCAAGTTTATGAAGTTTGAAAATTCATCCACTTTTTGATTGACGTGTGCACCTCTGCTGATAATATCCGGGTGGTTTATGCACATGATTCCTCCCCCCCGCCGCCTGTTCCTCCCTCTCTCTGGCTGTATGCAAATTTCTCTATTCAGTAACACGGCGTCGGAGTTGGCGCCTGCGCATAGCGCTTATCTCTGGCGCCGTGTTTCTGAAGCCCGCATTACCCAGTTTTGTGCCTGAGAGGGCGGCGCATGTGCCCTAACTTCTTCAGATCTCGTTATGACCGCGGGAGCACGCGCAGTCACAACATGACTGGGGAACAGCTGATCTTACCCCGATTAGCTGCAGCTACGATATCGTCTGCTGCAGCTAATCGGTAACATTAAAAATATACAACAATTAATGGGAATACCACAAATAGCCACAAGGTGGCACCACACCCAAATATAATTGTCAAACTGGTGAAAAAATATTTTTGGAACAAGATAAGCAAAATATATATTAAAAAAATTGCACATATTGTTATTCACATATTTGGTCAATGCAATACAATTTATGGTGTGATTTAGTATTTTCTCTTTTTTACTATAATTTCTTTTGCCCCCATTATATATCACTATTCATTTTGGCTCATCCAATGTGTTTTTCCAGTGCAATATTATAATTGGTCCAGTGCAATTTAAAGCAATTTAAATATTTTTTGTATATTAATAATTCTTGCAATTTTATTGGGTTTGTGCAATTGTGACATTTTTTTGTGCATTCTCTTTTTTTAGTTTATGTGTATATAGTGCCTAACCTGTCACAGGTCAGTATTACACACAGTTTCATTATTTCTATTATGTTTTTACACTAGATATGAATTTTTCTCTTGTTGACTTTTGAGTGTACATTTATTAATGGCTGTGTGTTGAGTTATTTAGAGGACACGCCAAATTTACACTGTTATATAAGCTGTACACTACATTGTATCAAAATGGTATATCTTCAGTGTTGTCCCATGAAAAGATCAAATATTTACAAAAATGTGAGGGGTGTACTCACTTTAGTGATAAATATGTATATTGTGTCTCTTTATAGGCAAATTCATGCAAAAATATCTATACTTGGGGTGGATTGTAATTACAATTTATTCTTTTGTATGCAGTACAATACACATTTTCATTCTGAATTGTAGCATTCTTCATTAATTTACCATAGTAATTTCCAAACCACAAAGATGCTGAATAAGACTGCAGAAAATAAGAGAAGAGTGACATTAGAGAAGAATAATGTTTACATATGAATATGCAGGGGCACAATAAGTAACCAATGAGTTCCACACAAAATGGGACCATTCACCATGTTGAACCTTTATTAGCAAGTTAAGAGCATGAAATTCAATGATTATTTGGTCTCCCTTATGCACAGGTATAATACACATAGTCATGGCACGGTAGTAGAATAATGTTCCCAAGAATTGTACTGATAAGTAAAGTTGACTATGATATTAAAGGAGTTTTCCACTATCAGATTGGTAGGGGTTAAAACCAAGTACCCCCTCCATAGCTGTTATCAGCTCTGGGAACACCCAGATGTAAACAGTGTACACAACTGTGTTCTTCATTTCTATTCACTGTTAATGGCCATTGCCAAAAGCTGCTGCTAAGCTCCTATTATTTAAGAACAGCTGCAGTTCTCTACAATGACCACTATACAGGGGTGGCGCTGTGCTGTTCTGTTCACTGGTTACATCTGGCTAAGCTAAGAACAGCTGATCGGTGGTGGTGGTGGTGGTGGTGGTGGTAGTGCCAGGTATTGACCAACACGGAGATGATATTCGAAACCTATCCTAAGAATCAGTAAGTAATGGACAATCATTTTAGCACAATTGTATGCAAAAATCTATAGTACTTTTTTTTTCTTTTATGGGTGTCGTTGACAGATATTCGTCAGAGGCGTACTTTCAGTGCACCTTTTTAAGCTCACTAGTTGAATATAATGACGTATGACCATATCTTATAAAGATAGGGACGAATACTGGCACTTCCAATTTCTTGAAAATTTCTCCTCTTTATTGAATTTTCTTAATACAAGCGCATAAAAGTCCTTAGCATGATGAGGAAACACTGACGCGTTTCAGACATTAAACTGACCTTAATTGTAGTTTATGACCATATTTTAAAGGGAACCAGTCATGTAAAAAAACACGATTAACCTGCAGGAGATGCATAATTGTTTCATTGTTATAAGGGGTACTGCTAATTTGTAATTCTTACTGGTACTGCATTAGATGGCCAGGAGAAAAGTTGAACTTTGGGGGGTGCCCCTGCTGCATCAAACATGACTTTGCAATTAGGAGTTTCCAACTCTGTTTAGTAGCTTAAAGGGAACCTGCCATGTCAAAAAACTATTAACTTGCAGATATGGGGTTGATGTTATCAACATCAGGTTATCAACATTTTATATAAATAATGGGGGGTAATAATTTCCTGAAAATAAGAGCGACCTACCCTGAAAATAAGCCCTAGCAGAATTTTTCAGGCTTTTTGGACTATGCTTAAAATTTAAGCCCTACTCCAAAAAATAAGCTGTTTATTTTTGCGTACCATACTAATAGTATCCTGAAATAGGGATTTGTCAGCCCTTTCATGATATGTAACCTTTATTGCTGTATGTTGCACTGTTGTGTTGCTGTAAGCACCAGAGGATTTATGGTCGTGCGCTGACTATAAATGCAAAATTAATGTTCATCACTTCCCAGCCCATAATCAAACCCATCTATGCATTGGCATCAGTGATTAGGTACAGTCAGACTGCTGTATTACTCAAGGATCACATCGCAGTCTTCGGCCTAGCCAACTGCTCTCCTGACCTGAGAGTGACATCTACATAGCAATACATGCTGTCATGCTCCGGTCAGGAGAGCAGACGGCCAGTCCAAGGATTGTGATGCGATACTCGAGCAAGTAATTCGGCAGTCTGACTGCACCCAATCACTGATGCCAGAGCAGAAGGGTGGGCAGGATTATGGGCAGTGGAAGGGGTGAATATTCATTTGATATTACCAGCCGGTGCGCGACTATGCATTTTTCGGGGTTTACAGCCACACAACCGGGGAAAATACAGCAATAAAAATTACATATCCTGAAAGTGCTGTACAAGTCTTATTTCAGGATATTAGGTATTAGTATGGTACACAAAAAAGTCTGACAGATTCCTTTAAAGAGCACAGCTCGACCCTTCTCATCAAAGAAAGCAAAGAAATATAAGACATCCCCTTAAATAAATATCTAGCACGCCTTTCTTAACCAAAAATAATATAATACCCTGTCTTATTTTCGGAAATATGGTACATACATGCGAACCCCCTAAAACTGACTTATCCTAATCCATACAAATTACTTTATTTGTTTATATCACTATACATAGCTATTTTCATTATTTCAATTAATACTCCACTATACACAAATTCCTCGACAGAGAGGCAAAACATGTGTGGCTCCATAGGTGGCATAATTATTATTACCTTTGTTATGTAAGTACATTTTTGGAGAGTTGCTGGTCCTTGGAGCTGAAACAAAATGTAGAATATACATTAGGGAATAATGGAAAAATTCACGGTATCGCTGCGCTGCTCAGAGAGGGTAGTGATGAGGTTAATGGGATATAGATTTATTACATATTTATATGACACTACGCGTTTCGGGGATACAAACCTCCCCCTTCCTCAGGTCTGTGAGCAGAGTCCTGCGAGCCAGGAGGACGAGATCCCTGCTAACAAGGAGCGGTAAACCTGCGATTCCCCCTCCAGTACTACTAACAGTGTTGTACCTGCTGTACAACACTATCAGGTGAGTGTGCACCTCACACTGCACATATTTCTGTGCTTTAAGATCCCACACAGGAGCGCCCTATCTTTTTTATTCATAGAATATACATTAATGAGATATTCTTGTGGTGGCAGCTTGTTCATAGTAGCTTAGCATAGTAGCTTGTCCATAGTATTGTGAAAATGTTTTAAAACTTCTTTAAAAATTTGTGTATCGGTTTATCAACAATTTCATGATCTTTCCTGCGAGTGGTAAAAACACCGTAGTGGCAGGCAAGTAGCACATGTTTATTTTAACGATTCTTTCCCTCTAGCCAGTTTAAATACAAAAGAGTGGAATACTCTTTTAACATACACTCTGGTGGGTGTCATAGGACCACTTTACAGTAGCTATGAGTGGATCGATCCACTTAAGATCAACTCCAAGTCAATCTTTTTTATTTCTTACATTGTATATTTGTCCCCAAAGGGGAACTAAACCTGCGATTGTTTAAAGGCTTATACTATATACTGCAATACCATAGGTACCGTCTATATAATATAACTGGTATCTGTTCAGAGCGGATAGAATACAGCTTTTTAGCCCACTTCCCATGCAGATGCCTTCCCAGGATGAAAATGTACATCCTAATGCAGAAGGGGGTTAAACACAACTGTGTACACATATATATATATATATATATATATATATATATATGCAAAAAGGAGGGGAGCCAGCACTGCTTATGAGTGGCATGCAACAATGAGAAGGTAAAAAGTGTAATATTCACAAATTTATTCCTACTGTGACAATTCAATGAGATTTTTGGCAAATAATTGATCAATGATTTGAGCCCCCCTGCCCCGTCATGGCAAATCTCTATAAGGGGGGTCCCTACACTATATTTATAATTTACTAGAAGGTGGCCCGATTCTACGCATCGGGTATTCTAGAATTTACGTATTGTGTAGTTCATGTATGATTTTTGTTATAGATATAGATATAGAGATAGATATATATATATATATATATATATATATATATAGATGTTGTTGTGTGTAGTTACCAAGTGTTTGTGTAGGGGCTGTACATGTTCTGGGTGTTGTCTGGGTGTGGCGGGGGGTGAGAGCGGTGTTGTATGTGTGTTGCGTTGTTTGTGGAGCGCTGTGTGTCTGTCGCGTTGTGTGTGTGTATGTTGCGCGGTTTGTGTGGGTGTGGTGTGTTTTGGGGGGAGGTATGTTTTGTGCAATGTGTGTGTTGTGCGGTATGTGCGTATATTTATGTATGCCGCGGTGTTTGTGTGTTGTGTGTGTGCAGCGTTGTCTGTGTGTGTGGGTGTCTGTGTATGGCGGTGTTTGTGGTTCCCTGTCTGTGTGTGTGTGTGTGTGTGTGTATATGTTGGGGGGAGGTGTGCACCTCACATCGTGCTCCATCCCCCATGCTGCACACCCCCCATCATGCCCCATCCCCTATGCTGCGCATTCCCCATCGTGCTCCATCCCCCATGCTGCACACCCCCCATCGTGCTCCATCCCCCATGCTGCGCACTCCCCATCGTGCTCCATCCTCCATGCTGCGCACTCCCCATCATGCTCCATCCCCCATGCTGCGCACCCCCCATCGTGCTACATCCCCCATGCTGCGCACACCCCATCATGCTACATCCCCCATGCTGCGCACTCCCCATCGTGCTACATCCTCCATGCTGCGCACTCCCCATCGTGCTGCATCCCCCATGCTGTGCACCCCCCATCGTGCTACATCCCTCATCGTGCTACATCCCCTATCGTGCTACATCCCCCATGCTGCGCACTCCCCATCGTGCTACATCCCCCATGCTGCGCACCCGCCATCGTGCTCCATCCACCATGCTGCGCACTCCCCATCGTGCTACATCCGCCATGCTGCGCACTCCCCATCGTGCTACATCCCCCATGCTGCGCACTCCCCATCGTGCTACATCCCCCATGCTGCGCACTCCCCATCGTGCTACATCCCCCATGCTGCGCACTCCCCATCGTGCTACATCCCCCATGCTGCGCACCCCCCATCGTGCTACATCCCCCATCGTGCTACATCCTTATCGTGCTACATCCCCCATGCTGCGCACTCCCCATCGTGCTACATCCCCCATGCTGCGCACCCGCCATCGTGCTCCATCCGCCATGCTGCGCACTCCCCATCGTGTTACATCCCCCATGCTGCGCACTCCTCATCGTGCTACATCCCCCATGCTGCGCACCTCCCCATCGTGCTGCACTCCCCATCGTGCTACATCCCCCATGCTGCGCACTCCCCATCGTGCTACATCCCCCATGCTGCGCACTCCCCATCGTGCTACATCCCCCATGCTGCGCACTCCCCATCGTGCTACATCCCTCATGCTGCGCACTCCCCATCGTGCTACATCCCCCATGCTGCGCACCCCCCATCGTGCTACATCCCCCATGCTATAATAGTTCTCCTATTATACTCAGAGAGGAGTATAATAGGAGGACTGTAATAGGAGGAGTAGTCCTGGGGGGAGAGGAGTATAATGCCGGCTCCCTGCACATGTGTACCGGGAGCCGGTGTACACTGGTAACTATGATACACATCGGGTAACCAAGGGACCTTAGTTACCCGATGTGTATAATGGTTACCAGCGTTCACGGGCTCCGTCAAGATCCCAGTATCGCAAGGTTATGTCTGGCGCTGCTGGGATCGTGACGGAGCCGGTGTAGAAGCAAGCGATATCCCAGGATGTTGTGAGTGTGTGGATGTGATGTGTGAAGTGTGTGTGAGAGTGAGTGTGATCTGATGTGTGTGTGTGTACTCACCTGGGAGTCGGAGCTCCGTGTCAGTTGGGCCAGAGCGAGCGTGCATTGCGTGAGGGGGGCGGGGCCTGCAGAGAGCCGGGGCGAGAGGCCAATCCGTGTGGGGGGCGGGGCCATGGCGAGCCCAGCGGCCAATCAGCTTTGTGTCACCGTAAGGACACAATTTTGGAGCATGACAGACAGACAGACAGATAGACAGACAGACAGAATAAGGCAATTATATATATAGATATACGTACCATAAGGTCTCGTGTAATGCGCAGGACCGTATAAGAACATCACCTACCTGAGAAGTGTCAGAACCGCTCCCATGCTGCAAGGGCTGACAACTGCGAGTAAAAGGGCAGTCCAGGGGCCAGTGTGTGTGGCAGAACCACACACACCAGCACAATGTCAGAACTGGCCCCCACAGTGCCAGACCAGCAAACATGGATGAAGGGCGGAACAGCCCCAGGCAGGTGGTGCTTAAGTAATAATGCCTATGGAACAGGAGGCGGTGGCTGTATGTGAACAGGCACCAACATAAATTTTGATGGCAACAGAAGGAATTTGCAAACCACACTGGGCGTGCACGGCAAGGTGGCGGTCAACCACCGACCAGCTAAATGCAAAAAGGAGGGGAGCCAGCACTGCTTATGAGTGGCATGCAACAATGAATTTGTGAATATTACACTTTTTACCTTCTCATTGTTGCATGCCACTCATAAGCAGTGCTGGCTCCCCTCCTTTTTGCATTTAGCTGGTCGGTGGTTGACCGCCACCTTGCCGTGCACGCCCAGTGTGGTTTGCAAATTCCTTCTGTTGCCATCAAAATTTATGTTGGTGCCTGTTCACATACAGCCACCGCCTCCTGTTCCATAGGCATTATTACTTAAGCACCACCTGCCTGGGGCTGTTCCGCCCTTCATCCATGTTTGCTGGTCTGGCACTGTGGGGGCCAGTTCTGACATTGTGCTGGTGTGTGTGGTTCTGCCACACACACTGGCACCTGGACTGCCCTTTTACTCGCAGTTGTCAGCCCTTGCAGCATGGGAGCGGTTCTGACACTTCTCAGGTAGGTGATGTTCTTATACGGTCCTGCGCATTACATGAGACCTTATGGTACGTATATAAATTATAAATATAGTGTAGGGACCCCCCTTATAGAGATTTGCCGTGACGGGGCAGGGGGGCTCAAATCATTGATCAATTATTTGCCAAATATCTCATTGAATTGTCACAGTAGGAATGAATTTGTGAATGTTACACTTTTTACCTTCTCATTGTTGCATGCCACTCATAAGCAGTGCTTGCTCCCCTCCTTTTTGCATATATATATATATATATATATATATATATATATATATATATATATATATATATAGTATATTCTTTACACACTTCATTGTAATAGTAGTCCAATATTAGACCCATATACACCACCTAAATACCACTGTTGTTACCACCAGATACCATCTGTTTTCCCTTAAGGCTGTGTTGGCATTAATGAGCTCAAAACAGGTTCAATACAATCACACGAGGCCTTTGAGTATTATACACCTATTATGATGGCAAATAGAATCTTTGAAGTATTGAGATTCACGTGGGATTTATACACTGTAAATCAAATTTAGGGGAGAAGTCAGCAAAGCTGGTGAATTCTTCTTTCAAATGATCCACTCGTCTCTACTTTACATGTAATGATTTATTTTTAGAGATGAGTCCCGAGCTGTAAAATTCAGGGTTGTTACCGCACAGCAGGTGTGAGTGTCTTAGACTTAAAAACGGAATTTTAAAAAAGTCTGTCTTCAAGTTCTGGTGCTGTTCATATGCTAACCACTCTATTAAGCATCAGGGTTCTTTGGTACGCTCGGTGCTCGGCCCAGTAATAGCCGCTTGCCATCTCTGAATGGCTCTCACTGAGGGTAAAAACAACATTTTCGAAAGCTGTGTAAAAAAAAAACACCCTTCCTCTTCCGGAAATGCTCTGTTATGGCTGTCTTTGGGCAGAGAGCCGAACCACCCAATCATTGACTTCCATTATAATTGTACTCGAGTCAAGCCCGTTAGTTCTTGACTTTTATGGGGTTCAGGCTCCAAGATCATAATTCAGGTCAAGTCCGGGTCCCAAGACGGACCTTTATCTGAATTACGACCAAACCTGGCAAACCTGAACTTCCACTGGGGTGCACTCATCATCTCTATTTATTTTCTATGAAATATCTGTGTTAAAGGACCAGGTGTCTGTAAGAAATTATTGTCATTGCATGAACTACTTAAGAAATGAATCTGTCACTTGAGGGGGGAATATGTCTATTTGGATTTCATAGAGTCCTTACCATAACAGCACTTGGTGTCATTGTTAAACGTCAGATCTTCTGGGCAACAAGATGATTCAGGAGAAAGACAGTAGTCATCGATAAAACAAGTTTCTGTTCCACTCCCGTCATCGCCAATACATGTGCAGCTTTCTTCAGTGCACTGTTTATCCGAACAGCTGGAACACATAATGCCTATGGAAGCAAAAGCCACAATACCAGAGCTGATTCTGCCATTTTTATCAATATTGGAATCTAAGGCCATGTTCACAAGTTGAGTATTTGGTCAGATTTTTTACCTCAGTACTTGTAATCCAAAACAAGGTGTGGAACAATCAATGGAAAAGAATAATAGAAACACGGGCACTACTTCTATATTTATTACCCACTCCTTGTCTTGACTGACAAATACTAAGGTACTGTTCTGGTTAAGGGTTTTCTAGGATCATTATTTGATTGTACCTAGGTCACAAGTGAATGCAATACATTTGTAATTAGTTCACCTAAGGCCGGAGTCACAGTTGCATGTGACTCGGTCTAGAAATGAGTCACATCACCTGACACAGCCTGCCACTCTCCGGAGAGCAGCGTGCATAGAAATACATGAAGCTGACAAACTCCTGTCTAGAGGGTAAAAGGATGTGTTGGGTGATGCGACTCAATTCTCGCGCGAGTCACACGCAAGTAGCTCCAGCCTAACAGCCAGTTCTGCTGCATGAAGGGGCTGCATGACAATTTCAAAAGCTTCTTGATTAAAATATTAAAATTTTAAGAGCTGCTCCTCCAATGTTTGTGGCAGTTGGAGAGAGGTACAAAGTCATTTTTCTTAATATATAGCACCATTTGATATTCAGTGTAACAGGCAAGATAAAAAAATACTAATCTCAAATATCACAGATGAAAACAATTCTGATTAAAAGTTTCTCTTTCACACCTACACTGGAGATCAAAATTAGAGAACAACACACAATTTCCTAAATGTCTTTGTATAGTCCTATGTGATTATATCCTAACATGAGTATACTAGCAGTATTTTAGGCTTATTTTATAAATTGAATTTATTCAAAAGTACATAATACAAATATAAATGAGAAATTAAAAAGAACACTGGTTAAAATTAGAGAACACTTTCAGATACCTGTAAGTTATTGTTGTTAATCTGACAGCTGGTGCTAATTACCAAAGTGACTGAAACCCTCCAGCAGCAAGTTGTCCAGATGAAGGTGACCCTATCAGCCATAGCAAGAGAAGTTGGTAATTCCAAGTCTGTGATTTTAAGAATATTACATCTTTACAACATCACAAACCCTTTCAAGTCCCCGAAGAAAGTTGGTCACCTTCGAAAGGAAAATGCAAGAGAGGACAGGATAATGTGGAGAATCTGCATTGGTAAGCATTTCAACAATGCAGCTGGAATTGCTTGCAAGTTCAGCACTAACCAGGTTAAGGATCTGTCTCGTCATACAGTGTCACAACATTTAAGAGCATTTTCTACTGAAAGCCCACTCTGCAGTGACAAACCCTCTCATTAGCAGAAAGAATTAAAAGGTTTGACACACCTTTTGGTGAGGTGCATGTTTTGTGGATAGAGAAATGGTCCACAGTTCATTTTAGTGATGAAAGCAAGTTTAATTTATTTGGGTCTGATTGAGAACATTATGTTCGTTGACAAAGTGGAGAAAGAGTGAACTCAAAGTGTGTTAGGAAGTCAGTGAAAGGTGGTGGAGAAAGTGTCATGGTTTGGGGAATGTTTTCTGCTGCAGAAGTTGGACCACTGATACACTACATGGCAGAGTGAATTCAGCCAGACTATCACCACACAGGGAATGTTATGCTAATTTATGTCTTTATTCTTTTATGCACAGGTCAACGTGTTTCAGGGGTTGCAGCCCCCTTCATCAGCCCCCCTTTTTTTCTCATTACATTCTGGTGTGGTGATAGTGTGGCTGAATACCCCTTTCTTCCTCTAAATCTACTCCACTCCACTCGGGGCTGCAGCTGTTCACCTGTATACTATTGCTGATATAGGGCTTGTGACTGGCACAACCGCTATAGGTGAGTTCTTCACTATTATCTACCTAATTGTTATTTTGGTAAGATCTTATTGCGCTTCTCCTCTACAGCTCCTATCTTCCAATGGCAGAGTGAATGCAAGTGTGTATCCGAACCTTCTTCAACAACACGTGGTTCCTAACTTGCATTCATCACTCAATCAGCTAACAATTTTCATGCAGAACAATTCCCCCTGTCACACAGCAAAATGGTTAAAGCAGTCCTTGAAATAGAAAACATTGAAACAATCAAATGACCAGCCCAGAGTGCTGCTCTAAACCCAATAGAAAACATCTGGAAAATCCTAGGTGACAAAGTTATGGCCAAGAAACTCACAACAGTCAAAGAACTGTGGAAGAGACTGGAAGAAGAGTGGCCCAAAATCCCACCAGAGCAGTGTGAGAGACTAGTGATGTCCTGTGGGCACAAATATGCTGAAGTCATTCAAAGCAAAGGCCTGTACACGTCCTACTGATTGGTGAATGATGTTACCTTCAGAAAATTTAGTTATAATCTTTCTCTGTGCTACAGTCATTGGTGTTCTCTAATTATGATCATCACGTTTTGGCCAAAATAAAGGTTTTATATTGATAAACGTTGGAGCTTTTGTAAAACGCTGTTCTAGTGGCATGGTGTACCTCTTACAAAACACCTTCATATGTTCATCAATGTAGATTATATTATTTCTGAAAAAAGCAAGTGATCATACATTGTTCTCTAATTTTGATCTCCAGTAATTAGATTTCAGCCATTATCTTTCAATAAAGGTTAATAAAGGTTTTAAAAATGAAACTTGTGTCACTGCTCAATCTAATGTGTAATTGTGTGACCAGTTTCAAGGTAATAATTTATGTTTCAACTTTTTTTAAATAATGGCGGTCAAAATGTTTGTCACTGAAATGCAGTTTTGCTTATGAATTGGGTATATGAAATTTTCTATACACATTGCAGCATTCAGAGTTTGTAAATGTAATGTACGGTAAAAACTCTACACCAATAAATGACGGATTACACTTACCTTGTGGAGGTACTACAAAAAAAAGAGGAACCTCATTATTATTTGACAAAAAAACAATATCATCATTATGATCAGAAAAAAACAATTCCTAATAAAAACACTATAATTTTATCCAAAAGATTGAACGGCATGAGGTGAAATTACTTTGCTATTCATCCTGCAACTTTTTATTTTTTGCTGGACATACCTCATACACAAAAGTTTTGCAACTTCTCAAAGCTTTTACTCCACTTTTGTGGCCTATAAGTTTTGAGCCCCATTGTGTTTGTCGTCTCGTTGTTATTAACATTTTCAATTGTCTACTGGAGACTGATGCTGACTTCATCCGTTCTATAGGTCTGACAAGCCAGTTTTTAAGGTAGCTAAAACATTAGACTAAAGATCACCAGAAATGCTCATCAGGAATAATTATCATCTGACGGATGAAAAAATCCATAGTATTTACATACTTTCTTTCATCCATGGATGGTCTTTCTTTGAAGGAATTTTACTAGAAAAATAGTTTGCCATCATTGCACATGTATGTCCAGTTTGAACTACTTTACAGCCCTCTACAACCTCCAAAGAGCGCTCAGTTCTGACCAGCAGCAAACTCTAAACTGGTCATCCCCCAACAAAGCAGGAATCTGTGACGCAGTGCACCCCTGAATGCACATGATGAGAAAATCCCATTAAGAAATACTTTTGCCCAGTGGCGAATGGTAAAAACTGGAGTCGTACTACAGTTCCTTTGATGTTCTGTATTCATAAAGAATTGTCCACTCCTTAGGATAGGTCATCAATGTCTAATCGGCCGGGGTCCGGCACCCCCGCCGGTCAGCTGTTCTCGTTGCTGGTGGCATCAGCAGGCAGCCAGAAATGCAAAGTTCCAGAGCTGCTCTCTCTACTGATAGTAGCCGCGGCCGGGTACTGCACCTCCGCCTCCAATTCAAAGCAATAGTGCGTGAATATACAGTACCGGACCACTATCACAAGATGGAGCAGCTCCGGAACTGATCATTTCCGGCCACCTGCTGCCTCCGCTGGCACCGAGAACAGCTGATTGGTGGGGTTGCTGGGTCTTGGAACCTGGCCAATCATACATTGATGACCGATCCTAAAGATATGTAGTTTAAGTAGTGGACAACCTCTTTTCTAGTCATTTATTTTACATAGCAATGTTATATTAAGGATCATAATCATACCTGTGCATATAGTGCCACCTATGTGCAAAAAAGAAACATATTTAAAATATATTACATTGTTAAAAATTAAGGTATATCACAATACTATACATCACATCAACTTTTTTGTGCTACATATTTTCGAGGTGATAATATAGAGAGCATTGATTTTTGCAAAACAAATCTGCAACTGAAAACGCATTCTATACATATTAAAGTTGTTGTTTCTGCAGAATGTGCATGGATTTCAGCAAGCCACATTTAGATTGATGGGATACTCACATATAGCATTACTGTTGTTTTATACTACTAATAGAAGCCAACAACTAGACTTTACATTCCGGAAATATACTGTAGTACCATAGGATGTAGTACTACGGGATATATACTGTAGAATGGCTAAATCCCAAGATGATCCTTACTAAACTGTTCAATTGTCAGAGGAAGGGTGTGTGCACGCAGTATCACTTAGCCCCTGATTTCTCCAAAATAATGACTGTTCAGGAAGAGTTGGGTGCTACCAATGGGTGGTACTACTCTTGAAGCGTCTTTGTTATCATATTTTTGTCATTTTTCTGTCGTCGACGTCTTTTGTTTTTTAAGCTTTAAATTTCGAGTAGCTTTTAAGTGAAACCATCCAAAGAATGAACATGCTACTTCTTTTAACCACTCCTCGGTGGTTAAAAGAAGTGTCATTAGGATGACCACATGCTCAGCAAGTCAGTGTTACATTGATGTGAATTATGGTAATTCTTTGAAACGGTATTTTAGCATTTTTTCTTTTTGGCTCCAGGCACAATCCCAAGGTTATTATCATATCTGTGATAGGAGCTTTCATTGTAGAAACCTTCAAAAATGCCAAATAACACAGCATGCTGCACTATTCTGTTTCCTAAAACAAATGACGTCATGAAGAATAACTGGCAAGCCACCATTATAGTCAATGAGGTGCAATGGGCATGTATGGTTTCAGTCAAATCCCAGATCTGGCAATGTCTATGACAGAGCCAAACAATGAAAATAACCCAGTTGTGCACAGCGCTAAATACGACTACGTGACAAATAAACTAAAGCTTCTAGTGAATGTCCCACAAAAGCACCTGTCAGTGAATGGCTTAAATACCTTTTTGTATAAAGTAGAAGATAATAAAGAGAGCACAGATTATCTTCATGCTCTTCTGTAGAACCTCCATGACGTCAGGTAACATTTGGGACTCGGACCCCTAATATATAGGTCAAGTTGCACAATGGGAGGAGGTTTCTGACATTAATCTGTGTACAGAAAGGAGCCTGGCTCTTCTTACACCTGCACAATCTGTCCTGCAAACATAGAAACAGGACAGTTTATGAAATGAGGGATTTATTGACAGGTTGGTTTCTAATTCCATTCCTGAGCTTACTGTCTTCACTTCATTGTAATATTGACTTTTATTTCTAAACATTTCATGTTTAAGACATTTCTACTATTCTGTGCTAACATAAAAAATATCATGCAACATATACTGTATAAATGAATGACCTAGGTTTATGGCATTTGCACTGCAGTGATTTGAAAGTTGGTATTTTTACACTCATTGAAATTGCAAGGAAGGAAAAGTTGCCACTCGCAGAAATTACACATTTAGGCTATGTGTGCACGTTGCGTACAAGCCCTGCAGAAATTTCTGCAGCGATCTGAAGAGCACATGTGCGCTTTAGATCGCTGCAGAAATGTCCGTAGTGAGCGCCGATTCCATGCGCTCTGCCTGCAGCTCCTGCCATAGACAGAGCAGGAGCTGCCGGCAAAGCGCATGGAAGAAGTGACATGTCACTTCTTTTTGCGCAGCGCTTCGGCAGTAGCCGAAGCGCTGCGCTCTTAGACGCCACGTGCGCACGGCCCCTGCACAATCTCCATAGACTGTGCAGGGGCCGCAGGACGCATGCAGTTACGCTGCGCTACAAAGCGCAGCGTAACTGCATGTTTTTACGCAACGTGCGCACATAGCCTAACACACTTGGGCATGCTATTAATGAGGTTATTAATGGTCTGAGGAATGTACTGTCACACTGAATGCCCTTTGGTACAGAAATCATCAAGATCCGCTGCTGGTAGCTCATTTTGCTGAAACATTATGTCCCAATGTGCTGCAGACATGTCTAGAGATGTTGTAGGCCATGGTAGTACATGTGGATCATGCAGACTGCACACAATAGCACAAGCAAAATGCTGCCTTGCGTTGTCGTATTCAAAAATGACATCTGGGACATTATGAAGAAATGGAATACCACTTGTTCCATGACCAATTAATATAACGCCAACCTGTTTGTGTACCTGTAAGTAAGATTAGAGTGGTACAGATACCTGCATTATTCCACCCTCACACCTTAATCCCAAGAGTGGGACCGGTATGATTTTTCCTCTTCATGATGTTGCTTATGCTATCTCCAGACCATTCACCAGTTCTCATTGCAGCCAAGTCAAAATCGCTGAAACATCAAGCTGAAGAAGATAGACTTACATTCCAGCCTACACTGCTCTGAACCTTGACAGCTTTTGAAAGAGGAGGCGTGAGGTCATGTGAATACCTGTAGCTGGATGTCTGGCTCATAGTCAATGTTGTGCAAACGCCTTCTGTTGGTTTGTGTAGCTACTGCTTGACAAATTAGGCTTGGTATGTGATGTCCAATTTTACTTGCAGTATAGGATGAATTTTTTGTGGTAATAGTGGTATGGCCATTTTGGACATTTTGTCCCATGTTTTGCAACCGTAACACTCACTGAGGTTCTGAATGGGAGTGGATCCACTAGACCACAAGTGGAACCCGGGCTTGCCATGACATAGGAGGGGCTTAACTAAGTGCCTACCGGGTATTCACCAGAGCCTTTGATGGTGAGGATGGGCTTGGCTGCCAGTAAATGCCAGGTACCACTCCCAGGATAGTGCCCAGGACTTTGGCAGCTGAGAGGAGCTGCGTGACAGCAGGACTTGGGTACTGTCACAGACAGGATGGGCACAGGCAGGACATACTGGGCAGACACAGGAACTCAAACAGGCACAGGTCATCAGGCACAGATCATCCGGCACAGGAGATCAGGAGGGACTCTGGGCATCAGGGTAAAGGTTACGAACATCAGACATCAGGTTCAGAATTCAGGTACAGGACATCAGGAGGGAGACTGGACATCATACACAGGTCATCAGGCAGGATATCAGGTAGGCAGGGACAGGTGCAGAATATCAGAATACAAACAGAACACAGAAATGGGTGGAGGGTTTAGGGCTAGTAGAAGGACACATAGACACAGACAGGATGGAGCTAGGAAAACAGATAACAGGAGTAGTATTCCATTTGGGCTAGGGAGAGAGGAGAGTGCAGGGACAGGGATGCTGGTGCTACAGCAACACGATAATGCAAAGCATGTTCCTCATGCTACTGTAAGCAGCCCGCATGGCCTTATCTTCCCACCATGGCCTAAAACATCTTCTGACATGTCTCCCATTGAGCCGTTCCAAAAACCTCCGCGACATCCTGGTAAGAAGTCACTATGTACCTCCTATTTCCAATCCTTTCAGTACTCGTGGTCCCTTGGTGGGATGTTTTCCATGTGGCCGATGCCTGGCTTGCCCTAACATTCTTCGTGCAACCACTTTTACCTCATCCGATGGAACAAGGACTTTGAATATCCGGTGTCACATCACGTGTGCTACAACATATGTGATCTATTATGCTACCTGTCCGTGCTCCCTCGTGTACATCGGCCTCACCTCGCGTGAGTTGCGGGAGCGCACAAGGGAGCATGTATGGGTCATAAGTGCCGCCAGGGATGTGACTGATTTAACACTTCTTAAAACTCTCCCTCGACACTTCAGAAAATTCCACGGCAATAATCCGTCAGGCCTGAAAGTGCGAGGGATTGATGTTGTTCATGGTGGTTCCCGTAATGGTGACTTAAAAAAGCAGTTGGCACAGGTTGAGGCCCGTTGGATCTCAACCTTGGACACTTTAGTCCCCAAGGGACTTAACAAAAATATTAGTTTTGTACCATTTCTGTAATTGACGAATTGGTTCCCGCATCTCCTTCTGTGTCTTCTTTGATATACTCCTTTTTTAACCTTTATCTTTTGTTCTTAATCAAATGCATCCCTTCCTTTTGGTTCTACCATGGGGATATGGTAATACACCTCCATTTTATCTTTCCTGTTGTGTATGTCCTAATAAAGTTTGTAATTTTGCACAATTACTCTTGTCCTCCTGTTTATTATTCACAGATCATCCGGCACAGGAGATCAGGAGGGACTCTGGGCATCAGGGTAAAGGTTACGAACATCAGACATCAGGTTCAGAATTCAGGTACAGGACATCAGTAGGGAGACTGGACATCATACACAGGTCATCAGGCAGGATATCAGGTAGGCAGGGACAGGTGCAGGATATCAGAATACAAACAGAACACAGAAATGGGTGGAGGGTTTAGGGCTAGTAAAAGGACACATAGACACAGACAGGATGGACCTAGGAAAACAGATAACAGGAGGGGTATTCCATTTGGGCTAGGGGGATAGGAGAGTGCAGGGACAGGGATGCTGGTGCTACAGCAACATGATAATGCAAAGCATGTTCCTCATGCTACTGTAAGCAGCCTGCATGGCCTAAACTTCCCACCATGGCCTAAAACATCTTCTGACATGTCTCCCATTGAGCACATTTGGAACATTATTAGTTAACAATTGCAAAGGGAGCTGCCAATAGCAGATCTTCATGATTTGTATTCCCAAGTGCATTCAGTGTTGCAGACCATTCCTCAGGTAACCACTAAAGTGAATCTGTCACCAGGTTTGTGCTCCCCATCTGAAAGAAGCATAATGTAGAGATGGAGACCCTGATTCAAATGAATTATCACTTACTAAGCTGTTTGCTATCATTTTGATAAAATCAATGTTTTCTCTGCTGCAGATCTAGCAGTTATACAGAGCTCATGAATATACTGGACTACCTGACAGCACACCAAGTAGTCCATTAGTCCTCTAATTATAATCTACTTATGATTAATCAGTGATTTTATCGAAACTACACTAAGCAGCCCATTAAGTGACACAATGCTAGAATCAGGATCTACGTTATACTGACAGATTCCTTTAATAGCCTCAATGATAGTGTGGCGGGCGCTAATACTTCATACTAAATAAATTAAGATTGTTTTGAAAATCTTATCTCCATGTTTTCATAATTTGCATATCATTAACATGTTTATCGATATGGTGATTTCCATAATTCCAAGACTTTCCTTCTTGCTGCTGCAGTTTCAATAATGAGGAGTGTAGATCAACTCGTTAAAGGCGTTCTTGTAAGCAAAAGAGTTGTCTTTGCTTCATGTCATGATGTTGCTCCACAATCTTTTTATAAAGGCATCCTCACAAAAGATATTGTTTGCCAAATATACTTAGATACGTATAGTCATGGCCAAAAGTGTTGGCACCATTGAAATTGTTCCCAAAATTTTGTATTTCTTTCAGAGAATTATTGCAGTTACACATATTTTCTTATACACAAAAAATTGAGACCAAAAAGGCAAATTGGACATGATTTCACACAAAACTCCAAAAATGGGTTGGACAAAAGTGTTGCACCTTTCCAAAACTTTGAGTGAACAACTTTGTTTCAAGCATGTGATGCTCATTCAAACTCACATGTGGCAAGTAGGTGTGATAATATGAAAAGCACACATGAAACCACAAAAAAGGGGAGAAGTTGACTCAATTTTAGCATTGTGAGTCTTTGTGTGCCACACTAAGCATGAAGAATGGAAAGTATGGAAGAGAGCAGTCTGAGGACTTGAGAACCAAAATTGCTGAAAAATATCAGCAATCTCAAGGTCGTCTCCAGTATATCTCCAGAGATTTTGATGTTCCATTTTACATGGTGCGCAACATAATCAAGAATTTTTACAAATTATGGCACTGTAGCTAATCTCCCTGTAGATAGCTGGTAAACAAAAATGAAAGAAAGTTTGCGATGCTGGATAGTATGGATGTTGGATAAGCAGCCCCAATAAAGTTTCAAAGAAAGTCAAGCTACCCAGCAGACGCAGAGTGCATCAGTGTCAGCAAAAATTATCTTTTGACATTTGAATGAAATGAAAAGCATTGCGTGAAGACCCAGGAGGACCCCACTGATGACCCAGATATATAAAAAAGCTAGACTGCAATTTGCCAAAATGTATATAAGTAAGCCAAAATCCTTCTGTAAAAGTGTCTTGTGGACTGATGAAATCAAGACATCATTCTACTGTTTACTGAATGAGGCCTACAAAGAAAAAAACACAGTACCTAATGTCAAATATGGTAGCGGTTTAAAAATATTTTGGGGTTCTTTAGCTGCCTCTGGTACTGGTTGCCTTGACTGTGTGCAAGGCATCATGAAATCTGAAGATTAACAAAGGATTTTGGGTCACAATGTAGTGCCCAGTGTCAGAAAGCTGGGTTTGCATCCTAGGTCATGGGTCTTACTGCAGGACAGTGACCCCAAACATTCTTCAAGAAGCACCCAGAAATAGATGGAAACAAAGTGCTGAAGAGTTCTGAAGTGGCAGCAATGAACCCAGATTTAAATCCCATTGAACACCTGTGGAGAGATCTTAAAATTGCTGTTGGAAGAAGGCACCCTACAAATATGAGAGACAGCGCAGAGCAGTTTGCAAAAGAAAAGTAGTCCAAAATAACACATGAAAGATGTAAGAAGCTTGTTGATGGTTATAGGAAGTGAATGATTACAGTTATTTAATCCAAAGGTTGTGCAACAAATATTATTTGAGGGTGCCAACAATTTTGTCCGCCCCATTTTTAGAGTTTTGTGTTAAATTATGTCCAATTTACCTTTTTTCCCTTTTTTGTGTTGTTCCAATACGCTTATAATACATTTTTGGGGGTGTTTTTATCTCCTCTTCTTGTTGCTATTTTTGATATTTATCAGTGTAGGGACCCGCAAGCGTGAGGATCCGTGATGAGGATTGTGGGCTTACGTACATTGGCCAATTTACAAACTAATACCTCACATACATTTTATATGTATTTTTTGCACTTTGATTATACGGGGTGCAGCCGGGCCTCTTAATACGGCCGTGCATAGTGGAATTTCTGTCCCTTAGATGCTGCAGTGAGTAGTGTCCTAGTAACCCGCCTAATCTAATAGTAAGGGCATGGTAATAGGTTGCTGGCTGGACACCATGCACATACAAGTGTGAACAGTGCCCTATGCGCACCACTAGTGTGCAATTTACCTTGCACCTGTGAAGTGTCCATCATGTTGAGAGGCTTGTCTGCATCCTGTTTGTGCATTAGTTGTGTTGGCCTGGGCTAACTGGACTGGTTGCCCTTTTTTGCTGTGAGTACAATACGCATAAAAGAAATAAACATGTGTATAACAAAACATTTGTAATTACAATAACTTTCTGGGAGAAATACTTTATTTTCTGGAGCAATTTCAAGGATGCTAACACTTTTGTAACTTGTCCTGTATGAGAACTGTTACGCCTGCTTGGATCCACAGACTCAACGGCTGTAATGGACAGGATCAAGGGAAGCCATTCACCAGGCAGGACCCCCAGAACCCTGAAACCCTTTAACCCCTATACAGGGATTTGGATTTACACAGGGCCCTGGAGTTCACTACCTGTGGAAGGCTGCAGTCCAAGAGAGTAGTCGACAGGCAGGGTCCAACCAGGAATTGCAGAACAGGGACAGAATCGGTAGGAAAGGATGTAATCAGAATCAAGCAGAGGTCAAAACCGGATCGGGCAGCGAGATTCAAAAACAGCAGGCAGGAGAGGTAGTCAGAACACAAGCAAAAGTCAGAACACCAGAATCATTAAACAGAACAGGGCAGAACAGGAGCCAGGAAATCAGAACTATCTCTGGCAGAGGTCAGCAGACAGGAGGGGAATTAAGAAGGGTGTGGTGTCTTCCCATTGGCTGTAGCTGAATGATGGCAACTTCAGCTGGAAGACACACGCCACCTATAGTCAGCCAGTGGTATTGCAGATCCCAAGATACCCCAGCCCAGTGGATGATCGGATCCTGCGCCCACCGATGCCGCTGGCATCAACTCCTCTCCCATCACCAGCACTATCCACGGCAGGAACACGGCGTCACCTGGCGATCTGAGTAGAAGCCGCTGGAGCAGACTCCGGTGGTGACGTAACAAGAACATCTAGATTCAGATTCTTATATAGGGGAACTGCATGAGGCCATACTGACACATCTGAAGAACACGTACACTTTAATGAAGCACTTAGCTTAGGTCGGGAGACAAAGTATATGGGCTGGGCTTTCCAATGTGAGAAGGTCTGGTTTCATAGATATTGGAAATTGGCCCAAATGTAGGAGTCTATATTAGAGTGTGAATCTATGACAAACCCAAGATATTTCAACTTCCTGGAAGATACCAGTTGCGACTTTATCTGTTTGATTAGAAAACCATGTGAGGGCAGTAAACTCAAAGCCCTCGGCAGATGCTCCTCCAGCTACACTTTGTAGGGGTCCTTTATCAACCAGCCATCCAGATGAGGAACTATGTATATGACTTGCAGTCTGAGTGCCGCTGCAAGTACTAATGTTATTTTGGTAAAGACCCTTGGGGCCACTGAGATCCCAAACGGAAGCCAGGTAAACTAAAAATGGTACACTCGTGAACTCATAGGACATCCAGGCGAAGAAATCTCTGATGTGCTGGAAAAATTGGGACATGTATGTGTTCCGAAGATCTATGTGTTCATTAAATGAGCAATATTTCAGCTTTGCAGCAACTTTATTTTCATAACCTAAACCAAATTTGCGAGGGTTTCAGCTTTCAAAAGAGTAATTTAAGAAACCAATGGATGAATTTAAAGTCAGGTTTTAAGCTTTTATTTACATAACATGGATAAGCGACAGAACCTCTGTCAGGGACTGTAGAGTATACTCCCACCCCTTCCTATTGGGATGGAATTTCTTCTAGTGCCTCTTTTCGTAGAAACACTTGCACTACATGCATCTTTGTTTTGGTTTAGCAGAAAACGGTTGGGATGAAATTCTTTTAGTTCTAAAGAATAACCTTTTGTTACCACTGACAGGACCCAGGCGTCTGAGGAAGATTGTAACCAAGCTGCATAGAAGTTGGATAATTTTCCCTGTACTCCTGATGAATAACCGATGTCACAAGGTTGTCTCCTTACGAAAGGTTGCCTTTGGCTTGTACTATCCTTACCCCAAAATTCTACTTCAGACTTTGAGGAACCTTCTCTTCTAAGGGCAAAAGCGTCTCACAGGCTTTTTGATTTGTGGGAAAGACATGCCCTTATTATCAGTGAAGACTTTCAATATGTCCTCCAACTTACAACCAATAGACTTGATGACTGAAAGGGCAGATTACAAAAATTAATTTTTGACGGAACATCGCCCAACCATTGTTTAATCCATAGAGCTCTTCAAGCTGAGTTTGCAGTGGCCATGGATATGGAGGCGCACTTTCAACTATCAAGCGACACATCACATAAAAAGTCTGTAGTTATTTTAAGAAGAGGAAGCTTATCTAAAATTTCCTCCCGAGAAACTCCCTGCTTCACATCATTAGATAATTAGCTCAACCAAATTCTTACTGCTCTAGCAACTGGAACAATCTTGGCAATCTTGGCAGATGGAGCGACGGGTACATAAATCTTCTTTAAAAGAGTGTCCGCTTTCCTTTCCATGTGCTCTTTAAAAAGAGAGGATTCCTCTGTTGGAAAGACAGATCTCTTTGCCAGCCTGGCTACAGCAAGATCAATTTTGGGAAGTTCTTCCCAGATCAGCGATTGCGATGGGTCTATCTTGTAGAAATTTTTAAATCTAATTCCTAGCTCTAAGCCTTCTTCAGGCTTCATCCACTCACTCTGGAGGCGTTCATTCAACACCGGATGTACTGAGAGCACATTTTCTTTCAGAGGAGGAAAATAGAATAATCTCTGTTTCTTTGATCTATGGTCAACAACCCAGTCAGATTCCGTGACCTTTTTTACAGCTTTAATAAGCGAAGGAACAGCCTAGTTATTAAGCAGATTTAAGTCATCCATTGAATAGTCATCTGCAGTGTTCAAGGAGCTATCACTATCAGGCTGCATATCTTTAAACCAGCTAATACATGATGCAGCTTCTGATTGAAGAGAAGGAGCCAAATGAGGTAACACACAAGATGAGCATATATCCTCAATGTAGTCACCCAGTAATCACTGGCTGCAGACAGAGCAGAGCCTATGCTTGATTTTCCTTTTCGGAGCTGACATATTCAAGAAAAAGGGAGATTATCACCATGTGACCCAGTGTGACTAACTGCCCCTAAGGGTAAACCAAAAGCTCTGCACACAAATAGAAACGGCTGCCTGGTATGAATGCTGACAAACATGTGCAGGGTCACTTTAAATAGGATGCCCAAGTGATGTCACCAGACGGGGAATTTCTTCCTGCTGCCCCAGCTGCAATGCGTATGTGCAGGGTCAGCGCAACGTGTGCACACAGTGCCTGCCACCAATGAGTGATGTAAGTCTTCCATATTGCCGAGCACTCCACCATCCCCTCCAGTAACTGCGCACATGGAGACATGTAAGTGAATCAAGAAAAGAGAGAAGAGAGAAAAAAGCAATTTCAATTACAACACGGGGCTTATAGGTGACTGGGCAACAGGTCAAAAAGGCTTGGATTGAGAGTAGTGCCTGTTCACTGGGCACATGTCATGACGGACAAATATCCTTTATATACAGTCACCCAGGACTACTACCCCAAGGGACAAGAGACACATCTTGTATATAGGGAGGAATGCGCAGCAGGAACTGAAGGACACACACACACACACACACACGTGTATACAGGACCTGTACAAATCTGGATAAACTTCTGTTCTACAAGAAGAAGGAAACATAAATGGTGTGGGGTCTGCTTACGCACTATATTGTAGAGGACGAGGGAGTGTCTACTTAATTAATGATCATGCATTAACGTTACAATTTTCAGATTTATATCTGTAAAATATTTAGAAAACAATGTATCAGTTCTATTACACTTCACAAATACTTGATACTTAATGTTGGCATATCACATCAAATCTCAATAAAATACATATGGGTGTAACGTGAAAGAATGTGGAAAAGTTCACAGGTATGAATACTTTTTCAAGGCACTGTATGTGCCCAGGTATTTCCATATGATTCTAAAAAATGATTGCTCCCTGTTTGCTTATTTTATTTTGAAAAGTCTGTGTGGTTTAAGACCGTTTTTGATTGTGGCTCTACCACTAATTTTATTGATGCCAAAGTGGCAAAAGATTTAGTTTAGTTTTACAAATTTGGTTTTTTTTTCCTGAGTCACACTGCTATCGATAATGCACCTCTCACAAAGGCGTGGTGAAGCTTTACACTTTACACTCCATTTCATTTTTTGTTCTTGAAAATCTGTCTGCAGCGGTGGTCTTGGGCATGTCTTGTTAATCATAACCCACCATTGATAGGATATTGTATGTTGGAATCCTTAGTGTTAATACAAATGTATGTATTCATGTATGACATTATCTACAGCTCTATTGTGGTTAAAGATTGGAGATTTTGCAGATGTCTTTTCTGTTTCTGAATCTGAAAAACTGCCCCACACATAGAGAATATCATTGTTCCATTGATCGGATACCAAACTGCCAAATTTCCCAAAAAAAAAAAATATATAGTCCCTGATTGATTACTTGTGGGTTTTGGTTTTTTTTGTTTTGTATTCATAAAAAAATCATCTTATTTTTGTTGTTAACTTTTTTTATAACTTTGTTAATTGATAAAAAGGTGCAAATAAACAGAAGATAATTGCATATATGCAGATTGGTCATCTCCAGCCCATGCCTGGGACTTCTGGATGGCACAATGAAAATGTAATATTTCAGTGCCATCTCCACAATAATCCAACTTTAAAGGAATCCACGCATGTATACATGATTGAAAAATATACCGTAATTGCTTTTGTGATTTAAATGTCAGGATATTTGTCCTTATGAAACCCCAAATTTGTCATATCTCTACTATAGCCTTGTTTCCTGTGCATAGTATGTTAATACTCTGCTCAGAGATATGGCGTTTATATTATTCTACTAATTAGGAGATTTCTATGGGAAATATGCAGTAAATTACAATTACACTTACCATACTCTCAAGTTTTGTTTACAAATTTGTTTAAATCTATTTGGCCCTCTTCACACAGCCATGATTTCAGTACGTATGATGTCCGTTTTCATATGTACCAGAGACATGGACATACCCAGACCCATTAACATCAATGAGTCTGCGCACACATCTGTGTTTTGTCACGGACGTGTGGCACTACGCGTGTCCGTGTGTTCCGCACAGAGTGAAGTCTGTTTTTGTCCTGCAGCACGGATGTTTAGGGTCAATAGAAATCAATGGGTCCATGAAAATCATGCATGGCACACAGATGTTATCTGTGTACCGTCCGTGTGTAATCTGTGTGCGTTTTTTGTATTTGTTTTTTTTTACCAAGAAGAATTACTTTGTTCTGTCCTCTTTTTATAATCCTTGACTACATTCTGGTGTGCACTTCCTGTGTGGAGTGTTGGAGTTTGGTAGAGAAGGTGATTGTATGTGTGCTGATTTTGCTGGAAAGAATAGCCCCCCGTGCGGACACAGGTCTTTAAAGACTATTTTTTAATTTGACACACATTTTCTACATAAAAATCCTTAATTACAACATCATCTGTTTTTTTCCGGCACCAATCACACAGATGTCACAAAGAATGTAAACACGAACAGGACACGGATGACTCATGGATGACGCACATGAACATGTGGATGGTCACACGGATGTACAAAACGGACCTTGAAAAACATGCGTTTTTATCACGGACATGTGAAGGTGGTTTTAGTGAGTTTTTTTCCTTTCCCAAGATAATCTATCCCTTCACAGGTGTGGCATAACAAGATGCTGATTAACCTCTTAATGAGCCAATTTTGACCTCAAAGACCAGGTCAAATTTTACAATTCTGACCAGTGTCACTTTGACAGGTTCTAACAGGGCCGGATGAAGGTTGGTGGGGGCCTCTGGGCAGAAAATCTGGTGGGGGCGCAATAACGTTAACATTTTTAGCCATAACAGTAGAGCGCAAACTGTAGCATTTACTTATAATTCCAATGAGCCTCACACTGGCCACCATGCTGCTCCTTCTCTATACTGTTTATACCCCCCACACTACCCAGTCTCTATACCAGTCATGGCAAACCTTTCACAGGCTGAGTGCCCAAACTGTAGCGCTAAACCCATTTTTTTTTCCCGACATGCCAACCAATCCTAATATGTAAATAATTGATTTTAACCTTACCTTTGCAGTCTTCTCTTCAGCAGGGGGCATCACACTCATTTGTGCTTATGTGCCGCCCTGGCAAAGCCAGGGTGTAACAGAGGTCTGCATCCATCTTTTTGGTGCAGATTTCACTCTCCCTTTGGGAGTTTCCCACACAGATACACACTACTTACAGCAAGATGGAATTGCAGCTGTATATTGCTCAGGCCAAAAGACTACTACTACTCCAGCAGGATACAGCTAAACCCCCACTAGGTGGAGGCAACACAGGTGCAGGTGGAGCCATTCACACTCACTTCCAAATATGGAGGAGGTGATGGCTGGATGGTAAAACTGCACACTGGTGACTTGCATAGAGCACTGTTCACACTAGCAGACGCACAGTCACAAACCCGCAGCCTATTAGGTGACGCCCATACTATTAGATCAGGCGGGCTGCCAAGCCGTACCCCCACTGCGCGCTACGTAGGGACAGAAACTCTGATAGCAAGGCCTAACAACAAGGGGCCTGGCTGTATCCTGTACAAAAAGGTTTTTGAGGTTTTTTTGTTAGCGTTATGGCCATAAGACGTAAGCCTACAACCCTCGTCACGGGAACCTCATGCTTGTAGGTCCCTACACTATATATAATATAAAAAAGCAAATTGCTGTAAGTAATGATATTTTCCTTTTTGCTTTTTTATATTATATATAGTGTAGGGACCTACAAGCATGAGGTTCCCGTGACGAGGGTTGTAGGCTTACGTCTTATGGCCATAACGCTAACAAAAAAACCTCAAAAACCTTTTTGTACAGGATACAGCCAGGCCCCTTGTTGTTAGGCCTTGCTATCAGAGTTTCTGTCCCTACGTAGCGCGCAGTGGGGGTACGGCTTGGCAGCCCGCCTGATCTAATAGTATGGGCGTCACCTAATAGGCTGCGGGTTTGTGACTGTGCATCTGCTAGTGTGAACAGTGCTCTATGCAAGTCACCAGTGTGCAGTTTTACCATCCAGCCATCACCTCCTCCATATTTGGAAGTGAGTGTGAATGGCTCCACCTGCACCTGTGTTGCCTCCACCTAGTGGGGGTTTAGCTGTATCCTGCTGGAGTAGTAGTAGTCTTTTGGCCTGAGCAATATACAGCTGCAATTCCATCTTGCTGTAAGTAATGATATTTTCCTTTTTGCTTTTTTATATTATATATAGTGTAGGGACCTACAAGCATGAGGTTCCCGTGACGAGGGTTGTAGGCTTACGTCTTATGGCCATAACGCTAACAAAAAAACCTCAAAAACCTTTTTGTACAGGATACAGCCAGGCCCCTTGTTGTTAGGCCTTGCTATCAGAGTTTCTGTCCCTACGTAGCGCGCAGTGGGGGTACGGCTTGGCAGCCCACCTGATCTAATAGTATGGGCGTCACCTAATAGGCTGCGGGTTTGTGACTGTGCGTCTGCTAGTGTGAACAGTGCTCTATGCAAGTCACCAGTGTGCAGTTTTACCATCCAGCCATCACCTCCTCCATATTTGGAAGTGAGTGTGAATGGCTCCACCTGCACCTGTGTTGCCTCCACCTAGTGGGGGGGGGGGTTTAGCTGTATCCTGCTGGAGTAGTAGTAGTCTTTTGGCCTGAGCAATATACAGCTGCAATTCCATCTTGCTGTAAGTAATGATATTTTCCTTTTTGCTTTTTTATACCACACAGATACACACCAGCCAATCAGGCCCTACTCACCACCTCCCCAGGAAAATGGGAGGGGGCAAGAGAAGCTTAGGAAGGGCAGAACAGAGATTGAGCTGTAGTCAGTCTGCAGGAGGAGAGAAGTCTGGAAGGAGCTCCATTGTGGAACTAGGAGGAGCAGCAGCAAGGGCCTCGGGAATAATTCAGCCGCGTGTAGGGAACCAAATTGGACTGGGGCAGGGTAGTGGCCCGCCAGTGCCGACTGTCAGGACCCTGTCCGGACCTGTGCATGGAGCAGACACAGACATCAGGCAGGAGAAAAACACCTGAATTACACACACACGGGTGTGGGACCCGTCCTCACAGCAGCCGTGGGCACCAGTTACCAGCAACTTGGTTAATTCCTGGACTCGTGTCAGTTATTGCCTTATAGTGAGTACTCCAAGCTGTGGACTGCACCCGTCACTCCCCAATCCATTACACCGGGGTCCCGGGACATCAACACCCTACCCGTGGAGGGAAAATCACCACCTTGCTGCCCATCACCATCCCCGGGATCCCCTGACCGGCAGTGGCGCTTTTTCATTACCTCACCGCACAGCACGGGTGGCGTCACGTATCATAGGCTTACAAATTCCCCTGTACATATTCCCCTTTTTGGTTGTGGAGCTTGGGATCACAGACCGGGTCACGCCACCATGATACCTACAGAAGTGACCCCTTGGCCCGGATCTAAGTACCCCTTATCCCCGGGCGACACACTTACCAGACATTGAAGCTAAGCTGCTCCCACTGCCCTTTCCAGACACAGCAGTTGGATTGATCTTTCTGGAAAAAATTGCAGCATATTAGACAGGCAGAGATTTTAGCATGGAATGCAATCAGATTTCACCCTGTAATCCACATCTACATTTCAAAGTCTGAACATCCTGAAAACCCATAAAGACATGCGAGTTGCGCCCCTCCCCTTTTATTGTGTAGTTATGTCCCCCTTCCTGGCCACTTCCTGGTAAACATGTCCCCATCCTGATATATATTTCCTACATTCTGGTATATTTGTCCCCTTCATGGCCCCTTCCTGGTAAATGTTCCTCCATCCCGGCATGTACCTCATTCCTGGTAAATGTCCTCCATTGTGGTAAATGTACCACATCCTGGTAAATGTACCCCATCATTGTAAATGTATCCCATCCTGGCATGTTCCCCCATGCTGTTAAATGAGCCCATCCTGGTAAATGTACCCCATCTAGACATGTTCCCTTTACCAGGAAAGGGGACATTTACCAGGATAACGTACCCCATCCTGGTAAATGTACCCCATCCTGGAAAATGTCACCCTTCCTGCTAAATGTTCCTCATCCTGGCATGTTGATGTACCCCTATCCTGGCATGTTTCCCCCCATCCCTTCATGTTTCCCCCCATCCTGGTAAATGTATCCCCCCATTCTTTTAAATATATCCCCCCATCCTGGTAAATGTATCCCCACATCCTGGTAAATGTATCCCCCATCCTGGTAAATGTACCCCATCCTGGCATGTTTCCGTAGATCCTGGCATGTTTCCCCCCATCCTTGCAGCCATGTTTACCCCCATCCTTGCAGCCATTTTCCCCCGTCCTTGCAGCCATGTTTCCCCCATCCTTGCAGCCATGTTTCCCCCCATCCTTGCATGTTTCCCCCATCCTTGCAGTCATGTTTCCCCATCTTTGCATGTTTCCCCCATCCTTGCAGGAATGTTTCCCCTATCCTTGCATGTTTCCCTCCATCCTTGCATGTTTCCCCCATCTTTGCACGTTTCGCCCATCCTTGCAGCCATGTTTCCCTCCATCCTTGCATGTTTCCCCCATCTTTGCACGTTTCGCCCATCCTTGCAGCCATGTTTCCCTCCATCCTTGCAGCCATGTTTCCCCCATCCTTGCATGCTTCCCCCATCCTTGCATGTTTCCCCCCATCCTTGCATGTTTCCCCCCATTCTTGCATGTTTCCCCCATCTTTGCACGTTTCTCTCCATCCTCGCACGCTTCCCCCATCCTTGCATGTTTCCCCCATCCTTGCATCCATGTTTGCCCCATGCTGTCCATGTTTGCCCCGTGCTCTCCATGTTTGCCCTATGCTCTCCATGTTTGCCCTGTGCTCTCCATGTTTGCCCTGTGCTCTCCATGTTTGCCCCGTGCTCTCCATGTTTGCCCCATGCTGGCACTGTCCCCCCACACCTTGGCACAGCCACACACAGTTTAAAAATAAAAATAAAAAAACTCACCTTCCAGCACCTGCTCCACCGCTGCGCGCTGCTGGGTCCTCAGTCAGTTCCCGCGTGGCCACAAGACGCCGGCACCACTTTCTGAAGCTCCGCCATTTCCTAGGCAACAGGCCTGCAGCCTAGGAGAGGAGGAGTGTCAGAGGGAGGAGAAATGTCTCCTCTGCTCCAACACAACTTTGAACTGCCGGCGCGATCACACCGGCAGTTCAAAGTGGCTGAATGTGGCGACAGCGCGCCTGCCAACAGAAAGGGCTCTGCATGCACAGTCTAGCACGTGTGCCATAGGTTCGCCATCACTGCTCTATACTATGTCCCCTGACACTTTTCTCCACCAATACTGCCCTCTCACACTTTTCTTTCCCAATACTGTCCACTTAGAATATTCTCACATCATATTGCTGCCTCACACTTTCCAATGGTGCCCCCCTAATTGCTGTGCAGGGGCAAATGTGCCGCCTGCCCCCTAAAGGTGCGCCCCTGTACAGTGTACAGGAGAATACATGACTGGTACACGATATGATGTGATACAGGCACCAGATGATATACAATATACAAATCATATACCATGTGATGTGTGTACACAGTATATCACACTACTCTGTACACTGGCTGTGGTATACCATGTACACAGATATACAATGTCCTGCACTGATCACACCTGGACCTACAGGACCTCACATATCCTATATGTAATATGGGCCATATAGTATATTCTGTCCTGCAGGCTCAGATGTGATCAGTGCAGGATTCTGTGCAGTGATGTCTATGCTCTCTTCTGGAGCTCAGTGTGAGTTATTTCAGGGAAGAGATGAGGCTGGAGCCAATGACCCGGCGCTGACAGCCCGACCTGATCTGCAGCAGTTCAGACTCCTGCAATAACTCACACTAATCCCCAGCAGAGCGGCCGCTGAGCTGACAGTATGGAATCCCTTCTGGAGTTATCAGGTGAACGGCGTCCTGATACCTCCTCACTCCAGCCCTCCTGCCAGGCACCGTGAATGATGACCTTATACTCACCGTGATCCACTGAAGCCTTCACTCCGGTCCTCCCACAAGCTCCTCTATGGCAGGAAGAAGCAGCATCAGGCGCGTGGTGACATCATCCTAGCAGACACAGCCCACACAGCGTGCAGTGGGCGTGTCTGCAGCACAGTGATGGTTGGTATTAATATACCTGCTGGGGGATTCCACTGCTGGGGGATTGGCCTCTTGCTCCATGGGTCATTCTGCCCCGGCCTGCTGCGGCCACACATATGGTGGTGGGGGCCCCCTTAGAAGCCCTTGTGATGGGGGCCTCCGGGGCTGGAGCCCCACCTGCCCTGCCTATAATCCAGCCCTGGGTTCTAACTGTGGAACACTTCAACGGATTCCAGTAAATCTGAGATGTTACTTTGTGACATATTGTACTTCACGATAGTGTTAACGTTAGAACAATATATTTTGAGTTTATTTATGAAAAAAATCAAAAATTTGGCCAAAAATTTGAAAATGTCTCAATTTTCAAATTTTTAATGTTTATATTCTTAAACAAGAGAGATATGTCACACAAAATAGTTAATAAATAACATTTCCCAGATGTCTTCTTTACATCAGCGCAATATTTGAACCATCATTTTTTTTGTAAGGAAGTTAGAAGGGTTCAAAGTTTATCAGCAAGTTCTCAATTTTCCCAAAAATTTACAAAACCAATTTATTACGGAATACATCACATTTGAAGTGACTTTGAGAGGCCTAGGAGGCAGAAAATACCCAAAAGTGACACCATTCTAAAAATTGCACCCCTCACACTGCTGAAAACCACATCAAGTAGTTTATTAACCCTTCAGGTGCTTCACATGAATGAATGCAAAGTGGAATGAAAAAAAAAATACATTTTACCTAAAAATATTGCTTTAGCCCCAGTTTATTTACTTCTAAAAGAAATAGTACAACAAAATGGACCCTATAATTTGTTATCCAGTTTCTTCTGAAATACCACACGTGGTCAGAAACTTCTGTTTGGACAAACAGGGCTCCAAACAAAAGAAGCGCCAATTGAATTTTCAAACACAAATTTGGCTGAAATAGATTGCAGGCACCATTTCACATTTGCAGGGCCCTCGAGATACCTAAACAGCAGAAATCTCCCACAAGTGACCCCATTCTGGAAACTAGACCCGTCAAGGATTTTATCCAGGGGTATAGTGAGCATTTTGAACCCCCAGGTACTTCACAGAATTTGATAACATTAGGTCATCATGAAAATTTTAATTCTTTCACAAATATGTTGCTTTATCATCGAATGTCTCAATTTTAAAAATCTGAATAAATATCGATCAAAAAATGTCATTCTGCCTCCCAAAAATCGGAATAAGGCTCAGCCAATATTTATCCTGTGGTTTCCGCTGAGCACTTACGTTGGGGTTTCCGTGTAGATCCCAAAAACTGTGATTCAGACAAAACACCTATTGGAACCACTCACTCGAATGAGGTAGATTGAGACACTTTGGACGCCATCTGGTCTCTGTTTCGGTCCATCAATGTCACATCAATTTAGGTTTCTTTTTTGCACACAAATGTGGACTCACCACAACTTTGTGCACGCCTAAAACGATGAACACCAGTGAAACAGACACCGAACGGAATCCAAAGTGTTTCCATCTGCTTCATTAGAGTGTGTGGTTCCATCAGGCTTTTCATCTGAATCACATTTTTGGTAAAGTTACATGGATCCCAGCCTGATAATAAAAGCAATCAAAAAAACTTCTGTACCCCAAAATGCTACCAAAAAAACCCCCTAACTTATCCCACACAAACCCAGCCCCAACTCAAGTCCGTCATCTGTCACTGGAAATATAGGGAATCCTACGCTACTGGTAGAACAAATATGCTGAAAAAGCAATAGGGCTCCCACTCCCCAAATACAAACCAGTGACCTGTGCTCTAAAATCCAAATGTCCCCCTCCTTTTGAACTCCACTGTGCCTAAACCGCAATAAGTAGTCACATGTTTCCCACTATTGTAGTAGGGAGAGCACACTTAACAATATACGGGGTGCGTGTCTCCAGAAGCACAAACTAGGTATAATGTATGGACGCGCTACGATATATAGGGGCACGTTGGGCACTAAACTGGCATATTTGTAATTCTCCAGAAAAAAGCAAGGCATATAAAATAATCCCTGCTCAGATAGATAAATTATTTGAGACTTGCGATTTCTACAGTGGGGTCACCTTTGAGGTTTTTCTGCTGTTCTGGCATCTTGGGGGCTCTGCAAATGTCGCCCACAAATTATTATAGCAAAATCTGTGCTCCAAAAGCCAAATAGCGCTCCTTCCTGCTCAGCCCTGCTGTGTGGCGAAACAGTAGTTTCTGATGACCTATAGTGCATCACCGCATTCTAAAGAAATTGCACAATAAAGTGTGAGGTCCATTTTCACCTTTTAACCCTTGTGTAACTGACAAATTTGAAGGTAATAAAAAAATTACATTTTTTATTACTAAAATCTTGTATTTCCACTTCACAATGTTATAAAATTCTGTAAGGCACCTGTGGGTTCAAAATACTCACTACACCCCTAGATGAATGCCATACACAGTGCCATTTCCGCTATGGGGCCACTCAGGGGTTTCTGCTGATCTGGCACCTTGGGGGCTCGGCTAAAGGAGGCCACAATCTATTCAAATGGAATCTGAGTTCTAAATACCAAGTCATGCTCCTTCCCATCTGATCCCCGCTGTGTTCTCATATAGTCGTGTACAACCACATATGTTTTACTGCCAGGTTCGGTATAACTTGCATAACAAATTGTCCAGTCCACTTTCCTCTTTTAACCTTTGTTTGACTTAAAATTTTGAGGTTAAAGTAAAATCTTAGTTGAAAACATTTACATTTTTTGTTTTCATGGCCCAATCTAAAACATAAGCTAATTAATTGGCTCATATTGAGCATGGGCATTTATATGTTAATTATCTGTGTGTCTTATAGTTTTAATTTACATAATTAAAAGTTATGTTTTAAATCACTACCCCTGCTGAACATAACTTTTGGTAGTATATACTACTTTTTGAGTAGACAGCTAAATAATTGACACGGCCCAGTCTAGTAAAATTCTGAGAAATTTGTGGGTTAAAAATACCCACCTGTCACGATGACATTGGGATAGCGGGTAACCGGGGCTCTTAAGCTGTCTCTCAAGCTAGGGGACCCTATGCTATCCCTAATCTCAAAGATACTCCTAATGGTGGAGAAGCCTGAGTCTCCTTCCTAGCCCTGCTCCTGGCGAGTCCTAGGAGGGATGGGACAGTAGTGTCAACATGTGATTAAAGAAACAAGCAGACTAGCAGAGATGAACTATTGCTAGTCTGCCTATGAATCAGCACCCAGCATGTCCAAGTCTGCCTGCGTTGATTCTAGTCACCAGTAAAACCATCAGGCTGAGTGTTAGAATCTGCACTCTCAACAGATCCCACAACCACCAAAATGACCATATTACCAGTGGAGGAAGGTAAATCTATAATAAAGTTCATGGAAATGTCTGTCCAAGGTTGACTAGGGACACTCAAAGGCTGCAAACATCCTGGAGGACGAGAGTTAGATGCCTTTGAGCATGCATAGGTAGCACACACAGACACATAGCACTCCATATTCCTCTGAAAAACTGATGCAATATGAGATTTCGAGTACCTTTAACCCCAGGGTAACCAGCCAGGACAGAATCATGGGTTGCTAAGCATCTGGAACCGGAATCCCTGGCTCCCTTTCTTACCTCCTCTTGATCTCCCTTCCTCCTTTCCCTTCCCTTCCCTTCCCTCCCTCACCTTCTCCTTCTCCTATCCCCCCCTGCTCCATGTTGTCTTTTTTATTTTGCTCTCTTCTTCTCTTTGCTCTTTTTTTTTCCTTTTTATCTCTATGTTCATTCATACAATTTACTTCTACTTTTGTTATTGGCCCAGATTTCTCTGATTGGGCCTAGAGATATAGTGACACGCTGGCGGCCAAACTCAAATCATAATCTGATCATAGTCTAATCCTGTAATAGGATTGTAATGTAACGCTCCAGTGATTATTGTAATTGTTATGTTTGGACTAATGACATATTTGAACATTGTAATTGCAAATGCCAGTCTTCTTTTCATATCTTTGTGATAGTTTGTTTGCAAAATAAATAAAAATCCTTTTTGGAAAAGAAAAAAGGGAAACATTTAAAAGAAAAGGGGCAAACAAAACCACAGGTAGTTACAATAAAAGAGCAAAACTAAAGGTCCAGTCACACTAAGCAACTTACCAGCGATCCCAACAACGATAGGGATCGCTGGTAAGTTGCTAGGAGGTTGCTGGTGAGATGTCACACTGCGACGCTCCAGCGATCCCACCAGCAACCTGACCTGGCAGGGATCGCTGGAGCGTCGCTACACGAGTTGCTGGTGAGCTCACCAGCAACCAGTGACCAGCCCCCAGCCAGCAGCGCCGCGTGGAAGATGCTGCGCTTGGTAACTAAGGTAAATATCGGGTAACCAACCCGATATTTACCTTGGTTACCAGCGCACGGAGCTACACGTGCAGAGAGCAGGGAGCAGCGCACAATGCTTAGCGCTGGCTCCCTTCTCTCCTAGTTACAGCACACATCGGGTTAATTACCCAATGTGTACTGCAGCTAAATGTGCACAGAGCAGGGAGCAGCGCACAATGCTTAGCGCTGGCTCCCTGCTCTCCTGGCTACAGTACACATCGGGTTAATTAACCCGATGTGTCCTGCAGCTACATGTGCACAGAGCAGGAGCCGGCACTGACAGGGAGAGCGGCGGAGGCTGGTAACGAAGGTAAATATCAGGTAACCAAGGACAGGGCTTCTTGGTTACCCGATGTTTACTGTGGTTACCAGCCTCCGCAGAAGCCGGCTCCTGCTGCCTGCACATTTAGTTGTTGCTGTCTCGCTGTCACACACAGCGATGTGTGCTTCACAGCGGGACAGCAACAACTAAAAAATGGCCCAGGACATTCAGCAACAACCAACGACCTCACAGCAGGGGCCGGGTTGTTGCTGGATGTCACACACAGCGACATCGCTAGCAACATCGCTGTTACGTCACAAAAGTTGTTCGTTAGCAGCGATGTTGCTAGCGATGTTGCTTAGTGTGACGGGGCCTTAAGAATTAATGGAGACCAAATGGACATACCGTGTTTAATCACCAACTGGATAAGAACACACTTTAGATCACCACATCTTTTGTTGAGTATTACTCGATCTATGGCCATAACCATCAGCAAGGAAGAGTCACAATTGTGAGTAATCTTAAAATGTCTTGCTATAGGTTTAAGTTGACTAGTGTCCAAACATTTTTCTGCATTTCAAAATGTCCAAAATATATTCACAGATCCTGATTCTCAGTTTTCTTGTAATCCCTACGTATATCAGGCCGCACGGATATGTCGCATAATAGATTACACCTTTCTGTATTACATGTTAGATGCTATTTAATGCGGAATACCAGTTGTCTTCCAGAAGATTCAAAAGATAATGATTTCTCCATGATCGCAAAGGCAAGACAATTACCACAAGGGAAGAAACCTCATTTGGGGCCATTCAGAATTAATTTATTCTACAGTCATATGAAAAAGTTTAGGCACCCTTAATGTTAACCTTATTCTTTATAACAATTTGGGTTTTTGCAACAGCTATTTCAGTTTCATATATCTAATAACTGATGGACTGAGTAATATTTCTGGATTGAAATGAGGTTTATTGTACTAACAGAAAATGTGCACTCCGCATTTAAACAAAATTTGTCCGGTGCAAAAGTATGGGCACCTCAACATAAAAGTGACATTAATATTTTGTAGATCCTCCTTTTGCAAAAATCACAGCCTCTAGTGGCTTCCTGTAGCTTTTAATGAGTTCCTGGATGAAGGTATATTTGACCATTCCTGTTTACAAAACAATTCCAGTTCAGCTAAGTTTGATAGTCGCCGAGCATGGACAGCCGCTTCAAATCATCCCACAGATTTTCAATGATATTCAGGCCTGGGGACTGGGATGGCCATTCCAGAACATTGTAATTGTTCCTCTGCATGAATGCCTGAGTAGATTTGGAGTGGTGTTTTGGATCATTGTCTTGCTGAAATATCCGTCCCCTGCGTAACTTCAACTTCGTCACTGATTCTTGCACATTATTGTCAAGAATCTGCTGATACTGAGTTGAATCCATGCAACTTCAACTTTAACAAGATTCCCGGTGCTGGCATTGGCAACACAGCCCCAAAGCATGATGGAACCTCTACCAAATTTTACTGTGGGTAGCAAGTGGTTTTCTTGGAATGCTGTGTTTTATGCCTCCATGCATAACGTCTTTTTGTATGACCAAACAACTCAATCTTTGTTTCATCAGTCCACAGGACCTTCTTCCAAAATGTAACTGGCTTGTCCAAATGTGCTTTTGCATACCTCAGGCGACTCTATTTGTGGCGTGCTTGCAGAAACGGCTTCTTTTGCATCACTCTCCCATACAGCTTCTCCTTGTGCAACATGCGCTGTATTGTTGACCGATGCACATTGACACCATCTGCAGCAAGATGATGCTGCAGGTCTTTGGAGGTGGTCTGTGGATTGTCCTTGACTGTTCTCACCATTCTTTTTCTCTGCCTTTATGATATTTTTCTTGGCCTGCCACTTCTGGGCTTAACAAGAACTGTAAGAAAAACAGGAGAACAAATGTGGTTTGAATGCAAAAAAGGTATACACCACATTTTATTACAACATGAAAAATTCAATGAAGCACAAGGGTAAACATATATGTGCAAAAGACAGAGTTCACATTGGCACTAGAAGAAGTAATCACATGGAAAAAGTATCATTAAATAACACCTAATTTGGATAACATTGTAAACCATGTGATAACAGAGAACAATAGCTGGTAAAAAGGTTGCTGGTAAAAAGCAGTCAGTAAACAGTCAGCAGCACACAAAAAGCCATCAGCCTGTAGCAATCACATGGAAAAAGTTTCATTAAATAGTACCTCATTTGGATAACATTGTAAACCATGTGATAGCAGAGAGCAATAGCTGGTAAGAAGCTGCTGGTAGAAAGCAGGCAGTAAACAGTCAGCAGCACACAAAAAGCCATCAGCCTGTAGGAACTACATACCAGAGGCTGCTGAAAAAGGTAATCACCAGCAGAAATAATAAAGTGCCAATAGTGCAAGACAAGACCAGGAGGTCCCCCCTGAAAGAAAGTAACGCGCGTTTCACGTGTTGGTAACTACCTCTTCATCAGACCAAAGGGGGTAGTGCTTCCTCCATTCCAGGACCTTTTATATCCACCGTATGATGTGTCACATGGGTTGGAGTAACCAATCAGCGATGTTTAGTATGGCACATGTGCAGTCCGCATCAATGACCCCAGTCAATGCGAGCGGCGTTAGGTGGAGCAGTGCACAGGAGGGGGCATGGTGACGCGTCAAGTAACGCCCCCAAATGAGCACATCCCCACCCCACAGACACCACTAGGCATGCTAGGGGAAGGAGGCGGCCAGGCATGTGCACACATCAGCTGCTGGTACATAGCAACAGAAACTGCCAAAGGAACAGCAATATCAGGGAGTATGGAAATAAAGGTCACTTACAAAAAATGTATATAACAGTAATCATATAGTATAAACAGTAAAGGCTGCTGAATCCAAAACTCCCTCCGAGCTGTAGTAAGGGAGACTTTCTTGAGATTATAACAACATTTGGACTGTGTGATCAGGCAATCAGGCAGTAGAGCAGAGATCCATGAGGAACGGGACAAAAAAGGGGGCTGCAAAAAGAGGCAAAGAAGTGACATAAAAAACAATGCAGCCCAAGGGAAATAAAATTGTTGCACCAATATAAGACATAAAAACATGCTTGAGTGGAGAGAACCCACTCAAGCAAAGCAATAAAGGAGAGACCAGGGAGGGGTGACAAGGGACTACAAGAAGGGGGCGAAGCTAAGGGACTCATTCAAACCAGACGGAACCATCGTACCTAATATTGTGATCCATTTGGTTTCCCTCTGGGCCAGGATTTTATTAAGATTCCCACCCCTATTACCACAGTGAACTACATCTATCCCTGTGACACGTAATGATTTGGCATTACAGCCATGATGGTTCCTAAAGTGCCGTGGGAGGGTCTTAAGGGTAGAGGTATCGATCACTGTCTTGGCCGCACCAATGTCTCTCACATGTTCGCGTACTCTCACTCGCAGTTCCCTAGATGTTAGGCCTATGTAAATTTTAGGGCAACTGCACACCGCGTAGTAAATAACGTAAGAAGTGGCGCACGAGATAAACGTCCTGATGTCAAAGGTCCGACTGCCATCAGCAGTGGAGAAGGTCTTACTGCGAGAGACATTGGTGCAGGCAAGACAGTGACCGCAGGGGAAACAGCCACGGACAGGGTTAGTAGACCCAAAAGAATGAGGGGTCACAGGGACATAGTGACTGTGAACAAGATAGTCACATAGGTTTTTCGAACATCGTGCTGTCATTAATGGATGATCAGGGAGGAGGTCCTTAAGAACAGGGTCAGATTTTAAAATTGGCCAATGTTTCTTCAATATGGAACGCATATTGTGCCATTCATGGTTGTATGCAGATATGAATCAAGCCTCTCCTACCCCTCTGTCCGCCCGACCAGATGGTTGCAGGAGAACCTGTCGCTGGGTATTCCTTTCCCTATTATAACCCTTCTTGATAACACGGCGGCTATACCCTCTATCCAATAGTCTAGATGTTAAATCGTCAGCCTGGGTAGTGAAGTTCTCAGATGTAGAGCAAATCCGCTTCATCCTGAGAAATTGCCCAACCGGAAAGGCTTGAATAGGGCTAAAAAGATGAGAAGATGAAGCATGGAGAAGGGAGTTGACCGTGGTAGGCTTCCTAAAGACATCCGTCTGTAGTTGCCGACCCTGGTCAACCCCGATCATGATATCCAAAAAATCAATTAGCTGTAAAACATATCTAAAGGTGAGTTTAAGGTTCAATGGGTTATGATTTAATGTACCCATGAAATCCGAGAGCTGCTCCACTGTGCCCTGCCACAAAATAAACACATCATCAATATATCTTAACCAGCACTGCGCATGGGCAGCCGCCGGCACGCCCTCGTCGCCAAAAATGCCCCTCTCACAATGGCTGAGGAACAGATTAGCGTACGAAGGCGCGCAGGCCGCGCCCATCGCAGTGCCTCTCGTCTGTAAATAAGATCGTTCTTTAAAAATAAAAAAGTTGTGTGTCAGGATAAAGTGGAGCAGCTCCAAGATCAGCTCACATAAATAGCCATCACGGTTGGTATTGCTCAGGAAGAAGCGGACTGCCTCCAGGCCATCATCATGGTTGAAACGACTTCTTTCGCATCACTCTCCCATACAGCTTCTCCTTGTGCAACGTGCGCTGTATTGTTGACCGATGCACATTGACACCATCTGCAGCAAGATGATGCTGCAGGTCTTTGGAGGTGGTCTGTGGATTGTCCTTGACTGTTCTCACCATTCTTTTTTTCTGCCTTTCTGATATTTTTCTTGGCCTGCCACTTCTGGGCTTAGGCGGAAAACTGTGGAGGAGAAAAGCGCAAAAATAGGGTCTTATCTGGTGGATGAGGGGATACACATGAAAAGACAGGTACTCACCTGTTCCGGTTGTGACAGGCACAACTCCTATGCAAGCATAAAGGCAGATTATGTGGTAGTGGTCAGCAGCAGCCCCGATGGAGACATGTAGATCACAAGATGGGTGAGAGAAAAACCGGGTTAGATGCTGCGCTAGAAACCACGATTCCAAGGGATATGATGAAATCCTTTCCTTTATTGGCACGAGTCAACGCATTTCGAAGGCATAGCCGCCTTCTTCATCAGGACAAGACAGTACAAGAAAAGAACAGCATGACATGTGTTACTGCACAGCGTAAGATATATAGCATTGAAAAAAATGGGTAACCACGTCAGCAGGAATGACGTCAGAGAACCAGTGACTCATCGCCACGTGGAGCTCTCAAAGAAAAAAATGGGAGGAAATGAAAAAGGAAAAAGGAAGAAAAAAAAGAGAATAAGAGAAAAAAAAGGGGTTTAAGGCTGTGATTAGAGAGAGGGTGTAACCAGTTTACTTGCTGGAGTGCTAAACATATAAACAAGTTTGATGTAATCAGAACAATGAAAAAAGCCAGTGACACTGGAACATGGATGTGAGAAATCGTGAAAATAAAAATGAAAATGTATATATATGTATATATATAAAAACTTGCTGTGAATAAATATAAATGAATATGTAAATAAAAAATGATATAAAAAAATATAAAAAAATATATAAAAATATATATAAATATATATATATATATATATATACATATATGAAAAATGTATATATAAATATATGTGAAAAAATATATGCATATAAAACCCATATGGATGAACGTGCATGGAGTGTAAAAATATATAAAATGGTGATAAAAGATTAAACATTTTTTAAAAATATATATATGAACTAGTATATATAAATATGTATATAAGAAAAATTTGGTATTCGTGTTACCATCCAACAATTATAAAGAATAGTAACCAATAATAAACCAAAGAAAAATTTCTTATTAAAGGTATGAGGCAAGGTGTATTTAGAAAGCAAAATTGCTGCAATAGAAACTGTGTAAGCAGGGGTGAAGAGAGTTCAAACAAGATCGTGAGAGAAACATGCACTGAGCATGCGCGAGCAGGCACCGCTCATTATTATCTGAACCCACTGTCAAAGGTAATACAAGGACAGAGCGTGGGAAAAATGCAAAAGCGCATGCGTGAAAGAAAGAGATGGTCGGAATGAGAATTTTGGAAGAAACAGTCTGAAAAATCAGAAAGAAGTTTTAAAAAACTATATATAACAGACGAATTAGTGCACATGATCATATAATAGCGAAAAAAGGGGGAGCAAGGTACACAGGGGAGTATAAAGGCGGCTGAGTGCGCCCACAACAGGAAGAACAATGGGGAGGAAAAATATATACCTTATAGTCACAACACTCAAATAGAAATATGCATAAAAACAATCAGAGAAAATACATGCATATATTAAAAGAGCCCATTGCGGGTGAAAAAGGGAGACAAAAGACATACCAAACTATCCATATGCATATACCTATGTACATACACATATGAAAACAGAATCTGTCTGGAACATAAGGATTAAGGATAATAATCATGGTACTGCTTAAATACAAGCTATTTAGATAAAATACGTAGCTAGAAAGGACTAGAGCAATCTACTAATAATTAAAAATATATAAGATGATGAGACATTACAAGCTATTCAAATGAAATGTTAACCTAAAAAACTGAGCTGCATGCTGATGATTTCAGATAATGATAATTATTAAAAATTATTAAAAAATATATATTTTTTTATTTATTAAAATTAATAAAAAATATTAATAAAAAAGATCCATAAGCTCATTGAGGCCATGGGGTTTTAGAGTACCAAGCTTATATATCCAGTACGTTTCCTTTTTACTTAACAGCTCCATTCTGTTAAGTGTATCTGATGGAATTTGTTCAATAGGGGTAATTTTAAAAGACATTGTTTTATCATGGAACAAGGCACAATGTCTTGACAAGCCATGTAACATGAAGCCCATTTTGACATTATGTCTATGGGAGTTTAACCTACAATGTAGAGGCTGACAAGTCCTCCCAACATATTGTTTGCCACAGATACAATCTATCACATAGATAACAAAATTAGACTGGCAAGTTAAATGGTCCTTGATGGGAAAGTTCTCAGTCCCCCCAAATGAACAGAAAGATGTTCTGTTATGGTAGATACTCCTACAACATAGGCAATTCTTAGTATTACATTTATAGGATCCCACTGGAAAAGTATTGGTTTTGGTGCTAAAAAATGGGCTTCATGTTACATGGCTTGTCAAGCTTGGTACTCTAAAACCCCATGGCCTCAATGAGCTTATGGATCTTTTTTATTAATATTTTTTATTAATTTTAATAAATAAAAAAATTATATTTTTTTTAATAATTTTTAATAATTATCATTATCTGAAATCATCAGCATGCAGCTCAGTTTTTTAGGTTAACATTTCATTTGAATAGCTTGTAATGTCTCATCATCTTATATATTTTTAATTATTAGTAGATTGCTCTAGTCCTTTCTAGCTACGTATTTTATCTAAATAGCTTGTATTTAAGCAGTACCATGATTATTATCCTTAATCCTTATGTTCCAGACAGATTCTGTTTTCATATGTGTATGTACATAGGTATATGCATATGGATAGTTTGGTATGTCTTTTGTCTCCCTTTTTCACCCGCAATGGGCTCTTTTAATATATGCATGTATTTTCTCTGATTGTTTTTATGCATATTTCTATTTGAGTGTTGTGACTATAAGGTATATATTTTTCCTCCCCATTGTTCTTCCTGTTGTGGGCGCACTCAGCCTCCTTTATACTCCCCTGTGTACCTTGCTCCCCCTTTTTTCGCTATTATATGATCATGTGCACTAATTCGTCTGTTATATATAGTTTTTTAAAACTTCTTTCTGATTTTTCAGACTGTTTCTTCCAAAATTCTCATTCCGACCATCTCTTTCTTTCACGCATGCGCTTTTGCATTTTTCCCACGCTCTGTCCTTGTATTACCTTTGACAGTTGGTTCAGATAATAATGAGCGGTGCCTGCTCGCGCATGCTCAGTGCATGTTTCTCTCACGATCTTGTTTGAACTCTCTTCACCCCTGCTTACACAGTTTCTATTGCAGCAATTTTGCTTTCTAAATACACCTTGCCTCACACCTTTAATAAGAAATTTTTCTTTGGTTTATTATTGGTTACTATTCTTTATAATTGTTGGATGGTAACACGAATACCAAATTTTTCTTATATACATATTTATATATACTAGTTCATATATATATTTTTAAAAAATGTTTAATCTTTTATCACCATTTGATATATTTTTACACTCCATGCACGTTCATCCATATGGGTTTTATATGCATATATTTTTTCACATATATTTATATATACATTTTTCATATATGTATATATATATATATATATATATTTATATATATTTTTATATATTTTTTTATATCATTTTTTATTTACATATTCATTTATATTTATTCACAGCAAGTTTTTATATATATACATATATATACATTTTCATTTTTATTTTCATGATTTCTCACATCCATGTTCCAGTGTCACTGGCTTTTTTCATTGTTCTGATTACATCAAACTTGTTTATATGTTTAGCACTCCAGCAAGTAAACTGGTTACACCCTCTCTCTAATCACAGCCTTAAACCCCTTTTTTTTCTCTTATTCTCTTTTTTTTCTTCCTTTTTCCTTTTTCATTTCCTCCCATTTATTTCTTTGAGAGCTCCACGTGGCGATGAGTCACTGGTTCTCTGACGTCATTCCTGCTGACGTGGTTACCCATTTTTTTCAATGCTATATATCTTACGCTGTGCAGTAACACATGTCATGCTGTTCTTTTCTTGTACTGTCTTGTCCTGATGAAGAAGGCGGCTATGCCTTCGAAACACGTTGACTCGTGCCAATAAAGGAAAGGATTTCATCATATCCCTTGGAATCGTGGTTTCTAGCGCAGCATCTAACCCGGTTTTTCTCTCACCCATCTTGTGACTTCTGGGCTTAACAAGAACTGTACCTGTGTTCGTCCATTTCCTTACTATGTTCCTCACAGTGGAAACTGACAGTTTAAATCTCTGAGACAACTTTTTGTATCCTTCCCCTGAACAACTATGTTGAATAATATTTGTTTTCTGATCATTTGAGAGTTGTTTTGAGGAGCCCATGATGCCACTCTTCATAGGAGATTCAAATAGGAGAACAACTTGCAAGTGGCCACCTTAAATACCTTTTCTCATGATTGGATACACCTGCCTATGAAGTTCAAAGCTCAATGAGGTTACAAAACCAATTTAGTGCTTTAGTAAGTCAGTAAAAAGTAGTTAGGAGGGTTCAAATCAAGAAATTGATAAGGGTGCCCATACTTTTGCACCGGTCAAATTATGTTTAAATGCGGATTGCACATTTTCTGTTAGTACATTAAACGTCATTTCAATCCAGAAATATTACTCAGTCCATCAGTTATTAGATATATGAAACTGAAATAGCTGTTGCAAAAACTCAAATTGTTATAAAGAAAAAAGGTTAACATTAATAGGGGTGCCCAAACTTTTTCATATGACTGTACATTGTAGTGCCTTGATTCTTGGAAGAGATGGTAAAAGATGTTTTTTTGTGATCTATTTTTTCCAAATTTTATTAGTTGTCACTAATGGCCAATATGTGTTTCTTCTTATAGCTCAGAAGATTATTTATTTTCATCTCATTGGCTTTAGAAAATCCTTTCCTTATGGCTTTTCTATGGTACCCTGTGTCCCTTGGGAAAGTTCTCGTACCAGTTGGACAAGCATGGTGTCTTCTGAGCATTTTCTTCTGAGTCTTATCCCATGGTTTTCACCTCCATGACCATGACCGGGCCATTTTTTACAATTCTGACCAGTGTCACTTTGACAGGTTATAACTTTGGAACACTTCAACGGATCTCAGTGATTCTCAGATTGTTTTTTCATTACATATTGTACTTCATGATAATGGTAAATTATGAAAATCGGAAATTTAGAATTTTTATGCCTTTAAACAAGACAGTTATGTGACATAAAATAGTTACTAAATAACATTTCCCAAATGTCTACTTTATGTCATCAAAGTTTTGGAAACATAGTTTATTTTTTGTTAGGATGTTAGAAGGCTTCACAGTTTACTGGCAACTTCTCATTTTCAAACAAAATTTACAAAATAATTTTTTTAGGGACCACATCACATTTCAAGTGACTTTAAGACAGCTAGGTGGCAGAAAATATTCAACAGTAACACCATTGTAAAAACTACACCTCTCAAAGGGCTCAAAATCACATTCAACAAGTTTAGAGCTTTACAGGAACTAAAGCAATGTGAAAGGAAAAAATGAAAATTTTAGTTTTTCCCACAAAAATGTTACTTTAGCCTCAAAATTTGCATTTTTTGCAAGGGTAACAGGAGAAAATGCATAATACAATTTGTTGTGCAATTTTTCCTGAGTACGCTGATACCTTATATGTGGTGGAAATTAACTGTTTGGGCACACGCCAAGGTTCAGAAGGGAGGCAGCGGCATTTAAATTTTAGAATGCAGAGTTGTTTGGAATAGATAGCGGACACCATGGTGCGTTTGGAGAGCCACTGATGTGCCTAAACAGTGATGCTCCCCCACAAGTAACCCCCTCTTGGAAACTAGACCCCCTCAAGGAATTTTTCTAGATGTTTGGTATGCACCTTGAACCCTCAGGTGCTTCACAAAATTTTATGACGTTGAACCATGAAATTAAAAAAGAAAAATTACCACAAAATTGTTGCTTCAACCCCAAATCTTTTATTTTCACAAGGGTAGCAGAAAATAGTGAACCATATAATTTGTTGTGCAATTTTTCCTGAGTAAGCTGATACATCATATGTAGTTGAAATCAATAGTTTGGGTGCATGGCAGGGCTCAGAAGGGAAGAATCGCCATTTGAATTTTAGAACGCAAAATTGTCTGGAATGGATAGCGAATGCCATGTCGTGTTTTTAGAGCCACTGATGTGCCTAAATAGTGCAGCTCTCCAACAAGTGACTCCATTTTGGAAACTAGACTCCTCAACAAATTTTTCTAGATGTTTGGTGAGCACCTTGAACTCCCAGGTGCTTCACAGAATTTTATAACGTTGAGCCGTGAAAATGAACAAATAAATATTAACCACAAAAATGTTGTTTCAACCCCACATTTTTCATTTTCGGTAGGGTAACAGGAGAAAATGGACTAACATTTGTTGTGCAATTTCTCCTGAGTACACCAATAAATCATGTGTAATTAAAACTACTTTTGAGGTGCTGTGCAAAGTGAAGAAGGCAAGGAGCACCATATATGAAGTTCAGACTTAGTTGGAATGGTTTGCGGGTGCCATGTCACATTGGCAGAACCCATGAGGTGCCTAAACAGTGGAGCTCCCTATATTGGAAAATAGACCCTTCCAGGAATTTATCTAGATGTTTTAATTCTTTTCAACCACAAAATATTTTTAACCACAAACATGTTGCTTTAACCCCAAATATTTCAAATTCACTAATGTAACAGGATATAATGGCCACACAATTTGTTGTGCGATTTCTCCTTAGTATGTCAATACCCCATATGTGGTTGAAAATTACTTTTGAGGCACAGTGCAAAGTGAAGAAGGGAAGGAGTGCCATATTTGAGTTCAGATTTGTTAAAAGGGTTTGCAGGTGCCATGTCACACTGGCAGAGCCACTGAAGTGCCATAACATGAGAAACCCCCTAAAAGTGTCTCAATTTTACAACCTGCACCTCAATTAATTCATCCAGGGGTGCGTGAGTATATTGACACCACAGGTGTGTCACAACATTTTATGCTATTGTGTCGCTCAGGTTTATGGGGTACTTGGTCCCGGGCAGTGTATTACTAGGGAGATGTCTCTTGGTGGCTGTTGCCCAGTTCGGTGTCCTGGGGACGCTTTTTAAAAGAGGTATATTTACAGGAGAGATTAAAGGAAAGTTTATAACGTGACGCCACTTGCGGGTTGCTGCGGGTACTTGAAGCCGCCGCTGCACAGTTTTCACTACTGGGGCCAGTGTTAGTAGCAGACTGGATGTTAAGCCCTCCGCAAGCAGGGCTGGGCCACAGAGGGTAGGCAATGTGGATGGATGCAGAAAGAATGTAGGCCACACAAGGGGTTGCAGTGTAACTGGTTCCTTTACTCACAGTCAGATAGAAACTGGTCACCCGAGAAAGGCTGGTCTTGACCGCTGGTCCCCTTAGTTCCAGTGCCGGTGTTATGACCTGGTGGCTTCTTTCCTCTGCAGCTGTCTTTGGTTGGTGGGTCCCCATGGCGTGGAGCGTCTGGGGGTCCCCTCCTGGTAGTCTCTCAACGATAGTCCGGTTTGCGGTAGCATGAACCCTGTGGGGTCGGAGTCTCTGGTCCTGTTCCCTGGGTCTCCCGCTGCTACTGAGTCCCAAACTTCAAGGTCAGTGAGGTCCTTGATGGTCCCCTCACTGCGCAGATTTTATTAGGTCTGCCTGGAGCGTTTGCCTGACCTAGGATTCTGTACCCCGTCGGTGCTATGTTTCCAGGAGCACTCCACCATACTCCACCAACAACTACACGCCTGGGCCCTCAAGTCACCGTCACACTCCTGTCAGTGCTTCCACTCGCTCTCTCTCCGTCCGTCCGTCACCAACGACTCTCTCTACTCCCACTCACTGTCGTGTCTCACTGTCCACTGTCCGCCCCTACCACCTAGTCGTCTAGTGGACTGGATTGGCTCCACCTCTAATTGGTCACCCATTAGGTCCAACCCTAGTCTGCCACAAGTCTATGGGGAAATTTGGGGGAAAAACAGGGATTATCTGGAATGTTTTGTTGTTACCGGCACTGGTCTTCTGGGTCCCTGGGAGTAGGCCCTGCATCCTGGTGGGGATGCATTACCTTGTAGCTCCCTGATGGCTTCACTTATCACTAAAATGTTGTTTTAGTCTCAGATTTCCAATTTTCACAAGGGAAATAGGTAAAAAAGGCCACATAACAAGTTACACAATTTCTCCTGAACATGGCAATATCCCACATGTGACTGTACAGTACTGTTTGGTCACACTGCAGGGCTCAGGAGGGGAAGGAGCGCCATTTGATTTTTGGAGCACAGATTTTCCTAGAATAGTTTACGGACTCCATTGTTCCCAGCACCTACTTCTGCAGACCTGCACCCTGGAAATTAGGCAGGTTCTCCTCACAAGGATAATGCCAAACATGTGGATGCTAACTGTGATTTAGGCACATTGTGGGGTTCAAAATGGAGGGGGGCATTTGGATTTGGGAGCACAGATTTTGCTGGATTTGCTTTTTAAAGGGGGTAGCCATAGCGTTTTTCCGTAGAATCTTTTTTAAACGATGGTAACTGTTCCATCAGGGGCTTAAAATACTATTTGAGGAACATACAAAGTGGTTCACATAAGTTTTCATTACTGGAAAGTATAAGTCATCCTAGGGGTACTAGTTTATTTTTATGTACCTTTGGAAGTATAAACAGGCAAGATGCTTGTGGGTGTTCAACCGTTAGAAACTCTTTTTTTCTCCTTTGAAATCATATTCTTGCAAAGAGCTTGTTCAAGAACATCCCATGGAAGAAGACAAAAAGAATGAAGCGGATTATATTTCAATTTTTTATATCATAATCCATCTTTTAGTTAGAAAAAAAAACATCCTCATGCATCTTTATAGGCCAAATGACAATATTTCCGCCCTTATCAGCTGGTTTCACCACTATATCCTTCAACTTCTTTAGTTATTTCCGTGCCTGTCTTTGATTGTTGTAAACAAAAATCAATAGACTAGGCTTTGATGAGTGAAAATGGCTCTGGAAGAAACATGATGAAAGAGGGCTACGAAATTGAAGGAACTGTCAAGTTTAGTGAAGGAAGGTTATGTGGTTGTTTCAGCATTGTATACTTGATCAGGATCGATGGTGGTCTCAATGCTGAACTATAAATATGTATTCTACAACACAAGTTAATTTGTACACTCGAGTACTATGGGTATGAAAAGGACAACATAGTGTTCCATCAGGACAACGACCCAAAGCATAGATCAAGATTGGCAAATAAATGGTTCAATGACAATGAAGTACAGGTGCTAAATTGGCCCCCACAGTCCTCAGACCACAACCCAATTGAACACGTATGGGTAGTGTTAAAGAAAAAGCTGTATATATACCTCAGTGAGTGATCCAGTATGCACTAATATTGGGAATGTGTAGAAGAGACGTGGGATCGATTTCAGTCAATACATGTTTGAATCTGATCGAGAAAATGTCCAGAAGATTTCCGGCAGTGTTAAAAGCCAAGGGTTGATTTACAAAATTCTAACGAAATAATAAAAATTTTAATCTATATTTTAAACATTCTCTCTCTCATTATTTTGGCATTTGGCAAATATAAATAATTATGGTAATCCTAATTGACCTACAACGGGAAAGGTTTATTCTGATTTCATGTCGTGTAGTGAGAAAAACATGCATATGTGTCTTTTTAGATAGTGTATATAAACGTCTGGTTTCAACTATATATACAGTGCCTACAAGTAGTATTCAACCCCCTGCAGATTTAGCAGGTTTACACATTCAGAATTAACTTTGCATTGTGACATTTGGACTGTAGATCAGCCTGGAAGTGTGAAATGCACTGCAGCAAAAAAGAATGTTATTTCTTTTTTAAATTGTGAAAAGTTTATTCAGAGGGTCATTTATTATTCAACCCCTCAAACCACAAGAATTCTGTTTGGTTCCCCTAAAGTATTAAGAAGTATTTCAGGCACAAAGAACAATGAGCTTCACATGTTTGGATTAATTATCTCTTTTTCCAGCCTTTTCTGACTAATTAAGACCCTCCCCAAACTTGTGAACAGCACTCATACTTGGTCAACATAGGAAAGACAAAGGAGCATTCCAAGGCGATCAGAGACAAGATCGTCGAGGGTCACAAGGCTGGCAAGGGGTACAAAACCCTTTCCAAGGAGTTGGGCCTACCTGTCTCCACTGTTGGGAGCATCATCCGGAAGTGGAAGGCTTATGGAACTACTGTTAGCCTTCCACGGCCTGGACAGCCTTTGAAAGTTTCCACCCGTGCCGAGGCCAGACTTGTCCGAAGAGTCAAGGCTAACCCAAGGACAATAAGGAAGGAGCTCCGTGAAGATCTCATGGCAGTGGGGACATTGGTTTCAGTCAATACCATAAGTAACGTACTCCACCGCAATGGTCTCCGTCCCAGACGAGCCCGTAAGGTACCTTTACTTTCAAAGCGTCATGTCAAGGCTCGTCTACAGTTTGCTCATGATCACTTGGGAGGACTCTGAGACAGACTGGTTCAAGGTTCTCTGGTCTGATGAGACCAAGATCGAGATCTTTGGTGCCAACCACACACGTGACGTTTGGAGACTGGATGGCACTGCATACGACCCCAAGAATACCATCCCTACAGTCAAGCATGGTGGTGGCAGCATCATGCTGTGGGGCTGTTTCTCAGCCAAGGGGCCTGGCCATCTGGTCCGCATCCATGGGAAGATGGATAGCACGGCCTACCTGGAGATTTTGGCCAAGAACCTCCGCTCCTCCAACAAGGATCTTAAGATGGGTCGTCATTTCATCTTCCAACAAGACAATGACCCAAAGCACACAGCCAAGAAAACCAAGGCCTGGTTCAAGAGGGAAAAAATCAAGGTGTTGCAGTGGCCTAGTCAGTCTCCTGACCTTAACCCAATTGAAAACTTGTGGAAGGAGCTCAAGATTAAAGTCCACATGAGACACCCAAAGAACCTAGATAACTTGGAGAAGATCTGCATGGAGGAGTGGGCCAAGATAACTCCAGAGACCTGTGCCGTCCTGATCAGTTCTTATTAAAGACGATTATTAGCTGTAATTGCAAAACAAGGGTTATTCCACAAAATATTAAACCTAGGGGTTGAATAATAATTGACCACACTTTTGAGACCC